>NW_027601422.1:0-179289 GCF_053455715.1 Rhinoraja longicauda
AATATTAATTTGGAGCCTGCTGTGGGCTTCATTGAAAAATAGTCTAACACAAGCTGCAGTGATCTCATTGCATCAGTGAATGGTGAGTCCATTCTCAGTCAATTTAATTGCAATAATCATATCATTCACAACATGCTGAATGCAAGTTGTGTTTTGTGAAAAGCAGCATCCCCTAATTAGATTAATCATTTTCAATCAGTAAGAAATCAAGCACCATTGAATTATTCTGCAATTTATAAAGTTATGCCTGGTGTTTTAACGTTAAATCATGGTTTCATTATGCTGCACATAAAATAATGTACTTTGTGCATGTTATCAAACTCTCAGGTAGGTAGCCTTGCCTTCTGTTTTAGCCCTTCAGGCCAGCTAAGAAGACCAGCAATTTAAACAACCCAATGAAACAAATTGTAACAGTTTTAAAACAGAATAAAGTGCAAGTAGATCTGTGCCGGATCACTGTGCGATGTGACCATCCGGCTCAGCAGGACCGGTTCATAGTAGCTATGGCCCTGGGGATGAAGCTATTCCTGAGTCTGGAGGTGCGGGCGTAGAAGGCCTTGTATCGTCTGCCCGATGGTAGAAGTTCAAACAGACTGTTGCAGGGGTGTGAAGAGTCTTTGTGGAGGCTGGTGGCTTTTCTGAGGCATCGTGTGTTGTAGATGCCCTCCAAGGCTGGTAGCTGTGTTCCGATAGTCCTCTGAGCTCTATGGACTACCCGCTGAAGAGCTTTCCTCTCTGCCTCCGTGCAGCTGAGGTACCACACAGGAATGCCATGTGTTAGGATGCTCTCTATGGTGCAGCGGTAGAATGTCGTCAGCAGCTGTTGGGGTAGACCAGACTTCTTCAGTGTTCTTAGGTAGAACAGTCGTTGCTGTGCCTTCTTGACCAGCGCAGCAGTGTTATTGGACCATGTTAGGTCCTCCGAAATGTGAGTGCCCAGAAACTTGAAGCTGGACACTATCTCCACACTGTCCACGTTGATAAAGATCGGGGCGTATTCCCCGTTGTGTGACCTACGGATGTTGATGATCAGCTCCTTGGTCTTGGTGGTATTTAGGGACAGGTTGTTATCAGAGCACCAGTCCGCCAGGTTCTTTCAATACCTGTTTTCTATAAATTCTTTCATCTATCAATAAGGTCCGTCCTTGTCCACACAAAACCTCAGAGAAGCTTCCATTTCTCCAGTATCTCATATAGCAACTATTTGACATATCTTACTCCTCAACTAATGAACTCTGAGTTTAATTTTTTTTTTTTTTAAATTCAGCAAGTCAAGCAGCTTCAATGAAGAATGACGGATCTTTCATCACAACTAGGGAAAGAGATGGGCAAGTAAAAATTGTAAGTAGGTGGACATTGGCCAGAAAGTGATCAAACAATTTCTGCACAAGAGCATGACCCCGTCATCAATTTACCAGAAAATAAGCTACAGGAAAGGGCATATATAGACATATGTGTATTGTTCCATATTACCCACAGTGACAAGTATAGCATGGACTCTTTTGATTCCTATTGTTACACATTTAGATCGTCAAGTTGGGTTATTACTATATGTAGAAGTGCGGAGTACGGGCACAATGAAAATTCTGATTGCAGCAGCATCACAGGCACAGAGACGCAGAATAAACACACAAAAACAAATTGTACATAAATGATACATATATTACACGCAAAATTTCTAAAAGAAAGCTGTGCAAAAATCAAGACATTAGTTGCAAAAAACATGATTAGAAACAAAATATTTGGAGAAAGTGAATAGAATTGAAGAAGTGCTGGCAACATGCGGGTGGGGATACCGGATTCATTGGGTCAAGGTAACTACAAAGCTAAAGTGCTGGGTTACATTGAGGAGAAAGGGGTGTTGGGGTGGTGGGATATAGAAGAATGGAATTAGGGAGCCTTTATATAAGGGATAAAATACTTAACGAGGAGGGGACAACAAAGGCAAGAAATCAATCCAGATTATTTATCTATCTATTTATCTATCTATTTATCTATTTATCTATCTATCTATCTATCTATATCTCTATCTATATCTCTATCTCTCTCTCTCTCTCTCTCTCTCTCTCTCTCTCTCTCTCTCTCTCTCTCTCTCTCTCTCTCTCTCTCTCTCTCTCTCTCTCTCTCTCTCTCTCTCTCTCTCTCTCTCTGTTCTACTCATTCTGGCTCTCATATAATTGCTTTTGTTTCCATTTGCTTAATTCATGCATTGCCTACACAAATGTAATCAACGTGGCTTTACTGAGATCGAGGGTAGCTCTGACATTGACTGGCAATTGACTAGAAAAGATGCAGCTATTCGATATCACTCTTTATTTATCTCATTGGGACTTGGCTACATACTAGATCCATTATCGCCATAATTTTGATTTGGAAGGGTTGGAGTCTCAGGTACAAGTCAATCTAAATTGTCCAAAAGCATAGGCTGCATAAACTATCATCTCTCTCATTCCGTGTCACAGAACTGGCTTTCTGGAAGATATTGATTTATCAAGCAGTCAGTGCAGACTTAACGCATTAAGAAACTACTTAGATCTGACGAGGAGGAGAGGAAACAATGTGGGTTGCATTAATCTGGGAGGATCTCAATAAATATGAGAAATAAAGGCAACTTACTCAGCTGGAGCTTTGAGGGAGGTCTTGATGAGAAACTAGTGCAGTGAAAATAGGGAGGAAACCACCACTATAGGGTCTGAAGGACTAATTCATTACATATCACCTGGTGGGAAAAGGGTAATGTTGATGGGTTACAGAAGAAAATATTTTCATGTAGGTTGTTTTATTGAGCAAGGCACAGAGCCAGGATATGTGATGGCACCTGTAGAAATCAGTCCAATTAGAGTTGGTAATCTGCAGTCTGAACAAATAGAGATCATGCAATGTAGGTAATGTACAGTTTGTCTCCAGCTTATCAAAGTTCAACTTACACACAGGCCATGCATACGAACAAGCGACTTATTAGGCTAGGGCAGTGGATGTTGTTTATATGGACTTGAACAAGGCCTTCACAAGTCCTGCATGGTAGGTTAGTCTGGAAGGTTAGATTGTATAGAATCCAAGGTGAACTCACCAATTGGATTCAAAATTGTCTTGGAGGAAGTGGTCATCGAGTAGTTGTGAAGGCTTGTTTTTATAATTGGAGGCCTGTGACAGTGGAGTGCCGCAGGAGTTGATGCTTGGTCCACCGTTGTATGTTATGTACATTAAAATATAGATGCCAATGTAGCTAACATTGTTTGTATATTTGCAGACAATATCACAATTGGTGGGATAGTCGACAGTGAGGATGGGTATCCAAGTATGTAACAAGATTTAGATCAGTTGGGAAGGTGGGCCAAGGAATGCAAATGAAATTTAACTTTGACAAGTGTGAAGTACTGCACTTTGGCATGTCAAACCAGGGCAGGACACGCACAGTAATTGGTAGAGCCTTAGAGAGAGTGTTGCAGAACAGAGAGATCTGGAAGTACAGGTGCATGGTTCCCTGAAAGTGGCGAAGTCAGGTGGACAGGGTGGTGAAGACGGCGTTTGTCATGCTTACCTTCACTGGCATGGGTACTTAATAGAAAAGCTTGTACATCGTAATGCAGCTGTACAAAATTTATCAGAATGTTTCCTAGACTTGCGGGCTTGAGTTATAGGTAAAGGTTGGATAGTCTGCGACTTTTTTCTTTGGAGCATAGGAGTCCGTGCTTATTGAGGTGAACAAGATTAGGAGGGACATGGATAAAATAAGTACAGTCTTTTTCCCAGGGTAGAGGATGCCAAAACTAGAGAGCATAGGCTTAAGGAGAGAGATTTAAGAGGGAGCTCGGGGGCAACCTTTTCACTCAGAGGGTAGTCTATGGCTGGAATGAACTGTCAGAAGAAGCCACATAAGACATTTGGACAGACATATGGATAATAAGGGTTTGGAGGGATATGGGCTAAATGCGGGCAAATGGGATTAGCCCAGAATCCCAACTTGCTCGGCATGAACAAGGTGGGCTGTTGTGTCTGTATCCATGCTACATAGCTCTATGACCCTAAGCATTTGTAAGACCAGCGGGATGGATTTGCCAGCTGCTGCAGGACTACAGCCATTTGCTAACATTTCAAACTTGCAAACTGTTTGGGTTATGTTTCAGTCACATCTAGCAATCAGTTGGAGGACCACTGCAAAACCACAACCTTACCACACTAGAACACACATTGTAAAAGATTTCATTGAATATTTTTAATGTGGGTCATTAGTTCATTTAAAATCTGAACCAATAATGTTGACAAGATTTACAAGAGTAAACCATTAAATAGGTAAAATAAAGGAATGCAATTAAGCCACGGAATAGAAGTTTGACTGAAGTAATCCTCATTCTGTGCCTTAGGACCATGAGGTTTGTTAATAGATTAGCTGAACAGCTGTTGTGCGAAAAAAGTATTCATCTGTTGGCAACGCTGTGCTATGGGAGGTATTACAAAATAAAAAAAGGTTTTAGCATGAAGAGAGAATGGGATAACACTAGATGCAGTTTTTAAATAGTAAAGAACGTCTTTCCTCCCCTCACCACTTAAGAGAGCTTGGAGTGGACAGTAGTTTTGCGAAAAGCCTCAAAAAACAGATGTAACTATACTGGTTCTGATAATCCTGGAAACAACAGTGCACTGCTGTAATCTGCAGCTGCAGTTACTACTTGTATAATGTGTGTACCTCATTATACAAGTCACTTGTACTGAGACAGAAATAGCCAGGAGTGAAATTCACCCATCAGGCTCCGTGTTGGGAAATACAACAGAAAATAAGCTGCTCCTCTATCAAGCCCAAGCAATAATAGTTAGAGAGAACCATTTATTCTCCTGTCGAATACAATTCCAAAACATAAGCTTGCAGCCATTTTGTTAAGATTCTTCTCTCAGTGAGTGGAAAGACAGACCCTGTTCCCTGACTGCTATTCATATAATTTCAGGGATTGATTTCTGCTCTTGCAATAATAGGCTCATTAACTAGATGCATTACTGGGCCTAAGGTGCATAATGTTTTTTTGTTGCTGATACGCCATTTATCTCTGGTTTTCTTTAAAGCTTTTTTGAAAATTGCAGAATAACAATCAGGCAGCTCGGTGACTTGTTTAAGTAGGCTGCTGCAGAAATTGAGATAGCCTGAAAAATCTCTAATGACCCAACATCGTCCCTTCCATAACACAATCAATCATTTTTATAATCTACTCTGCCATTATAATGGCAAGTAAAATGTTTAAAAAAACCAACTTTCTCAAAAACTTCTATAATTTCCACATTCGGTGTATATCAAAGTTCACGGGTGCCAATTATATCGGCAGTTTGTCTGCATTGTATGATCCCACAAGAATCCATGAGATGAAATTGAACTAGCAGATTGTAATACTTTGCAGAGGGTTATGTGTAGATCAGGACACTAGAGGGACTCATTCTTTTCAATGTCATGGGATTATTGAAATCCCCCCCTGCACTAGTGAATGGGGCTTCAATTTATCCCAAATATTATTGCCTGGAAAGTGGTAAGTGGATTGCATATTGTTTTTTGCACCGAAACAGCATCGCACACAATGAAGCAAACTTACAAGGAATTCAATGACCTCTTAAAATATGGCAAGGTGAGAACTGCATGAAATACATACTGCTCTCTCAGGCATTCTCACACACACACAGATTCAGAGAATCCATACCCCCATTACCATTTACTCAACATCACCCCATTATTAACATTGTATTCATCTCCAAATGAGGCTGCCTACAAATATGGACAATGAACAAATTATTCAGCGTCCTTAAACACCTTCATTTAGGCTCACAGTACAAATCATGTGTGGGATGGTAACAAGTGTGAAGATCATTTAGTTTACGTGGGGATAATGATTGTGCGGACTGTTCAGAAGTATCATCCCTCCAAAAGAAATCTACTACTACCCATCTGAACATGTGTCTCCCTCTTACAGTTCTCGATGACGAAACATTCTGATGTTGAGCATGAAGATTCATGTAATCACAAAGAAAGCTGCAACACCTCTATTTCCTTAGAAGATTGAGGAGATTTGGTATGCCGGAAATACTCTAACCGACAGATTTATAGTGTTATACTTCGTGGTACCTGTTGTACCTTTAGTGACTCTGGACGGACCACAAGTACACGTGTATAAAAGGTTACATTGCTGGAGCTCAACTCCAGGCTGTTTATTCCGTAGCCACCTGCATCCAGAGTGACCGCCTAATCACACCCATCACTTATATACACAGCCATACAAAGTAGTTCTTGGATACACAAAGTAGTCCCAGCAATATCACAACATATAGGAGACAGCATACTCACTGGTTTGGCAACTCAAATGGCCAGGTACGAAGATTACAGAGATTGGTAGATACTGCCCAGACACTAGTATTACAGGTATTGATTTATTGAATTTTCAATTTTCAATTATTATATATTATCTTTATGTATTGTGTTTATGGGTCTGTTAAACTGCAACAAATAAGAATGTTATTGTTCTGTTGCTGGTACATATTAACATTCTTGACTGTCTCTTGACTCTTGAAATTCCCCCTGGAAACTTCATGCTCCTCCACTTCTTGCTCCTGCTAGACGTGCTTTCTGGCCCTGAGGCTTGAGACCTCCGGGCTGCCTTTTCTCAAGTTCTGTTTGGCAAATTATATACAGTGCAGAACACTACATTGAAGTCTCTACTCCTGGTGGATGTGTACTGATAAAGGCAGCATAATCTGATTTTCAGGAGACCAGCATTTTTTTTTTACATCCACTCTTGTACTTGCATGTCCATTGTAATATAGCTCATCTAGAGTGTGAACAGGCGTCAAAAGCCATTGAACAGAAGGAAGCACTTGTTTGCCCAGATCTGATCCCCAGTCTGTGGTGGCAGCTGAAAATGACAAGCATTGCAGACTTTTGAAGGATGAAGGAGTTTGAAAGCTGATAGCTGACAATGACCATCATTTTATCATGACCCATCCAGGACATTCAAGAAGTCCTTTTTATTATGAACATATCCAAATTATTCAAGGGAGCCCTAATGGGAATGTGAGACCAGACAATGGATGCCTGCACACCAGGGCATGTTGACAAAATTCAATACCCGAGATTCCAAATTCCCTTTACTGAAATGATAGCAAGGGAAGTCATTCCTCAGTGCCTAATGCTATGGTGAATAGCAAACTAAAAAATATGTCTGTAATTAGTAGCAGTTGATGGAACGAGCTGAAGAACATGAGATTGTGAGTCATGATGACCTTGTCTTCTTCATAAAGACCAGTTCAGGCAGGATAATGTCACAGATCTCTGTTACTACAGCCTTAAAAAGCCAGAGCCTGTAAATAAAATGCTCATCAGAGAGGCCTTGGTGCAAACTGGAGTCTCCATAGACTCTCTGTTCATCGTGTCTTTTTGGAAAGACATTCTTGAAGGGCCATGAGTTACTTACCTCAAAGCCTCAGTGATTAAGTGCTGCCTGTGGTATTACCCATTGAATGAGTGAACAGGTGGCCAAATGCTCCAACAAGCATTCTCTGCTGGTGTAAGTATGTACTGTTCACTTTTGAGAAGCTGTAATCAGTTCCGAAGCTGCGTTCCAGAACTGGGTCCCTGCTCATTCCAATGCAACTGAATCCTCCACTTCATCATCGGCAGACCACAAACAGTATGAATTGGCAACAGCACTTCCTCCTTGATAATCATCAGCACCTCAAGGCTGTATGCTCAGTTTTCTGGTCAACTTACTCTATACCATGACTGAGAAGCCAGACACAGCTCCAAAGGTATCTTTCAATTCACCGACGATACCATCAAAGTTTACTGAATAATGGGTAATGATAAATCAGAGTATAGGAGGGAGATTGAAAATCTGATTGCATGGTGCCAGAACAACAATCTTGATCTCAACGCTAGCAAGACCAAAGAGCTGATTGTAGGCTTTTTAAGGAGTAATCCGAGGATCCATGAACCCGTCTTCATCGACGGGTTGGCGGTGGAGTGTCAATAACTTCAAGTTCCTGGGATGCATGTCTTTGAAGATTTGGCCTGGGCCCAGTACATCAAGGCAATCATAAAGAAAATCCTTCAATGCCTCTACTTCCTCAGAAGATTGTGGTGAGTCGGTATGTCAACGAATGCTCTCTTGAAATTCTACAGGTGTATGCTAGAGAGCATTTTGACTTGTTGCATTATGGCCTGGTGTAGCACGTCAAACACTCAGGAACAAAGGAGAACAGGGAAAGTGGTAAACACTGTCTGGTCCATCACAGGTACTGACACCCCCATTAAAGGGATATAATGGAGTCACCGCCTCAAAAAGGCGGCCAATATCATCAAAGACTCACATCACCTCTCATTTCACTCCTACCATCATGAAGAAGGTCTAGGAATCTTAAAACGGTGACTACCAGGTTCACAAATAGCTTCTTCCCAACAATCATCAGACCCTTGAATACTACACAACACAAACCTCAACTATGAACTATGTATTGTCTTTAGTTGCACAAAATACTTTGGGCTTTTTGCACTAGTATCGTGGTTAATGATTTATTATTTTTTTGTTTGTTATATATTATCTATGTGTATTTTATTTGCAGACCTGTGATGCAGCTGCAAGTAAGAATTTCATTATTCATTAAACACTTTTCACTCTTGACTCTTAAAAGGCCCAATGTCAGCAAATCCACTTTAAATCCCAAATAAATCAAGATTATAAGCATGTTCTGCTCTTGGTTCTCCTGTGGCTGCTCCCTGTTATGATTGTTTTCTGGAGCCAAGAGCTCCAACTTAAGTTAAAAGGGAATGAAACGTGTGTTGCATGTAGACTAAGATTATTAGGTGCATTTCTGGCACTGGGAAAATGTCAGGCCAATAAAGCAGAAGTGCCTGATTTATTTTCACAATTGGTATGATTTCATCTGGAAATTATTGTTAATAAGATTTGCTCTGCCTAAAATTAACTTTGGATTGTATAGAGTAAACACAGTGCCTCACCCTCCAATGTCTAACCAGGTAATTTCAACATTATGAGAGAAGATTCTACAACTTCTGACCATATTATTTTCTTACGTATTTACTGTGCCAGTTCTAGTAATGTAGTGCTCCTTTGGTTCTGACTGGTGTTACCATGGTACCATTTAGAAGTTCAAAGTCATCATTCCTCTTTCTCACAGGTAGGGAATACTGGCTTCTGAGACCAGACCCAATTCCAAGAAATAGTTGATTTCTAGCAATGATTTAGCATGTGGCTGCGTTACTTGCATAACAAAAAGGAAGGAGTGTAATATGATGCTAACCTATCATTCTAACCTAACCTAGTACAATTCTAGGAGGAAATATTCATTTGGTTTTCCTATGCATGTGCTACAAAAGGAGGGGGAGGGATTCAAATTTTTAGGACATTGGAACCAGTTCTGGGAGAGGTGGGACCAGTACAAACAGGACGGCCTGCACCTGAGCTGAAATGGAACCAATGTCCTAGGGGGAGTGTTTGCTAGTGCTGTCGGGGAGGATTTAAACTAATGTGGCAGGGGGATGGGAGCTGGAGCAGAGAGACAGAGGGGTGTAAAATGAGGGTAGAAGCAACAGGTAGCAAGGTGAAAGGTAAAAGTGGCAGGCAGACAAATCCAGGGCAAAAATCAAAAAGGGCCACTTTTCAACATAATCGTACAAGGGGTAAGAGAGTTGTAAAAACAAGCCTGAAGGCTTTGTGTCTCAATGCAAGGAGTATACGTGATAAGGTGGATGAATTAAATGTGGAGATAGTTATTAATGATTATGATTATAGTTGGGATTACGGAGACATGGCTCCAGGGTGACCAAGGCTGGGAGCTCAACATCCAGGGATATTCTATATTCAGGCGGGATAGACAGAAAGGAAAAGGAGGTGGGGTAGCGTTACTGGTTAGAGAGGAGATTAAAGCAGTGGAAAGGAAGGACATTAGCTTGGAGGAAGTGGAATCGATATGGGTAGAGCTATGAAACACTAAGGGGCAGAAAACGCTAGTGGGAGTTGCGTACAGGCCACCTAACAGCAGTAGGGAGGTTGGGGATGGCATCAAGCAGGAAATTAGAAATGCATGCATTAAAGGCGCAGCAGTTATAATGGGTGACTTCAATCTACATATAGATTGGGTGAACCAAACTGGCAGGGGTGCTGAGGAAGAGGATTTCTTGGAATGTTTGAGAGATGGTTTTCTAAACCAACATGTCGAGGAACCAACGAGAGAACAGGCCATTCTAGACTGGGTATTGAGTAATGAGGAAGGGTTAGTTAGCAGTCTTATTGTGCGAGGCCCCTTGGGCAAGAGTGATCATAATATGGTAGAGTTCTTCATTAGGATGGAGAGTGACAAAGTCGATACAGAAACAAGTGTTCTGAACTTAAAGAAAGGTAACTTTGAGGGTATGAGGCGTGAATTGTCCAAGATAGACTGGCGATTGATGCTGAAAGGGTTGACGGTGGACATGCAATGGAAGGCATTTAAAGGTCGCATGGATGAACTACAACAAGTGTTCATCCCAGTTTGGCAAAAGAACAAACCAGGAAAGGTAGTGCATCCGTGGCTAACAAGGGAAATCAAGGATAGTATTAAAACAAAAGATGAAGCATACAGATTAGCCAGAAAAAGTAGCATAACAGAGGACTGGGAGAAATTCAGAGTCCAGCAGAGGAGGACAAAGGGCTTAATTAGGAAAGGGAAAATAGATTATGAGGGAAAACTGGCAAGGAACATAAAAACAGACTGCAAAAGCTTTTATAGATATGTCAAGAGAAAAAGATTAGTTAAGGCAAATGTAGGTCCCTTGCAGTCGGAAACAGGTGAATTGATCATAGGGAACAAGGAGATGGCAGACCAATTGAACAAATACTTTGGTTCTGTCTTCACTAAGGAAGACATAAACCGTCTGCCGGAAATAGCGGGGGACCGGGGGTCTAAAGAGATGGAGGAACTGAGGGAAATCCAGGTTAGTCGGGAAGTGGTGTTAGGTAAATTAAATGGATTAAAGGCAGATAAATCCCCAGGACCAGATAGGCTGCATCCCAGAGTGCTTAAGGAAGTAGCCTCAGAAATAGTGGATGCATTAGTGATAATTTTTCAAAACTCTTTAGATTCTGGAGTAGTTCCTGAGGACTGGAGGGTAGCTAATGTAATCCCACTTTTAAAAAAGGGAGGGAGAGAGAAAACGGGGAATTATAGACCAGTTAGCCTAACATCGGTAGTGGGGAAAATGCTAGAGTCAGTTATTAAAGATGTGATAGCATTACATTTGGAAAGTGGTGAAATCATCGGACAAAGTCAGCATGGATTTACCAAAGGCAAATCATGTCTGACGAATCTTATAGAATTTTTCGAGGATGTAACTAGTAGAGTGGATAAGGGAGAACCAGTCGATGTGTTATATCTGGACTTTCAGAAGGCCTTCGACAAGGTCCCCCATAGGAGATTGGTGTACAAACTTAAAGCACACGGTATTGAGGGTTCAGTGTTGAGGTGGATAGAAAATTGGTTGGCGGACAGGAAGCAAAGAGTAGGAATAAACGGGTCCTTTTCGGAATGGCAGGCAGTGACTAGTGGGGTACCGCAAGGCTCAGTGCTGGGACCCCAGTTATTTACAGTGTATATTAATGATTTGGACGAGGGAATTGAATGCAACATCTCTAAGTTTGCGGATGACACGAAGCTGGGTGGCAGTGTTAGCTGCGAGGAGGATGCTAGGAGGCTGCAGAGTGACTTGGATAGATTAGGCGAGTGGGCAAATGCATGGCAGATGCAATATAATGTGGATAAATGTGAGGTTATCCACTTTGGCGGCAAGAACAGGAAAGCAGAGTATTACCTGAATGGTGACCGATTGGGAGAAGGGGAGATGCAACGTGACCTGGGTGTCATGGTGCACCAGTCATTGAAAGCAAGCATGCAGGTGCAGCAGGCAGTGAAGAAAGCGAATGGTATGTTGGCATTCATAGCAAGAGGATTTGATTTTAGGAGCAGGGAGGTTCTGCTGCAGTTGTACAGGGCCTTGGTGAGACCGCACCTGGAGTACTGTCTGCAGTTTTGGTCTCCTAACCTGAGGAAAGACGTTCTTGCCTTAGAGGGAGTACAGAGAAGGTTCACCAGATTGATCCCTGGGATGGCGGGACTTACATATGAGGAAAGACTAGATAGACTGGGCTTGTACTCGCTGGAATTTAGAAGACTGAGGGGGGATCTTATAGAAACATATAAAATTCTTAAGGGGTTGGAGAGGCTAGATGCGGGAAGATTGTTCCCGATGTTGGGGGAGTCCAGAACCAGGGGTCACAGCTTAAGGATAAGGGGGAAGTCTTTTAGGACCGAGATGAGAAAACATTTCTTCACACAGAGAGTGGTGAGTCTGTGGAATTCTCTGCCACAGAAGGTAGTTGAGGCCAGTTCATTGGCTATATTTAAGAGGGAGTTAGATGTGGCCCTTTTTGCTAAAGGGATCAGGGGGTATGGAGAGAAGGCAGGTACAGGCTACTGAGCTGAATGATCAGCCATGATCATATTGAATGGCGGTGCAGGTTCGAAGGGCCGAATGGCCTACTCCTGCACCTATTTTCTATGTTTCTATGTTTCTATGTATCAATATTCAACACAAGGTGTACTTCGATTTTTTTTTACAGCTCAATTTCATGTTAGTTTATTGGTTACTTTTCATTTTATGCCCAATTCTCCTCCACCATCTCCCCAAACTCTCACATCAATGGCACGAATCACAAAAATGCCACAAACTGATTAACCCAAATGTTTGTTTAGTGGCTCACAGCTTGCAGAATTTTAAAAGCTGAATTGTTTCTTGTACACTTCATTGCACTCCTTTTGATTTTACCTCCTTTCTTTAAATTAGGGCGTTACCCCCTCAGTCAGAATTATCATAAAAAAAACATAAATGGTTGGGTTGCAGTGGTTGTCATCCAAAGTCATGGACAAACAGTCTTGAAATGTCAGTGCATATACAATTGTAGCTGCTGTGGAATTTAAATTCAGTTAATGATCTGGAATCTTTAAAAAATCTCATGTTCGTAATGATAATCATGAAATTACCAGATCATTGATGAAACCCACCTGGTTCACTTCTATCCTTCAGGCGTGGATATATGTCACCCTTCTCCTGTCTGGCCTGTACGTGACACCAGACCCGTGGCTGATTATTGAATGCCCTCCAGAAAACTATTCAGTTGCAACACATTAAAGATGGCAAAGTATAAAAAAAGATGGACTTTTTGATATCAAACTAGGTGCCAAATTTGGAAACAGCAAGTTATTTCACAGCCCAGATGAGTTTGCAATTTCCATCTCACAACATCAGGGAACTGATGTCTAGTTTAGAGGAGCTATCCCACACATTTTTTAGGGCAGCAGCTTGACTTGGTCTCCTCACAGAGTCGTATCTTACAATCAATATCCCAGACTAGTCCATCACAATCCTTGTGGACTGACCGTTTTTCAGCCTGGATGGGGCAATACAATGGGAAACAGGTGGGAGGAATAGTAATCCTCAAATTTGACTCCAAACCCAAACTTCCATGGAATTAAGTCAAATATGGGAATGGAAACTGCCTTCTTATTGCTACCTACATTCCTCTCTCAATTGATGGATCAGTGTTCCCCCATGCTGAACCATGTTTAGAAGAAACATTGAAGTAGCAGGGGGAACAAACAAACTTTGAGTGGGGGATTTGGGAGGGGGAGGGGGGAGGGGTTGAATAGCAAGAACACAAAGCAAGCTGACTGAATGAAGGACATAACTGTTAACGGAATTGGTGGCAGTAACTGCGTGAATCTACACAACAGATAACCTACTGGAGCTCATTCTCACGATTTACAACCAGTTTTAAGTGACACAGCTAGCGTGATGGTAGAAGTGACCATCAAACAGTCAGTATGATAATGTTCCATCTTCTCAAGAAAGGCACCTTCTATGTTCATGATATAAATGAGGTAGATTCAGGATAAATCTGGCAATTCAAAACAGGGTGAGTGCACCATCAAGCAACACATGATATACACTGTAACCGGTAACACAGCCAGAGGATCAAGTTCCATAGTTCAGCAATGAGCACCATGCTGAAAGCAGCAATGTGAATACCTAAACAATGAAATTTCAACCTGGTGAATCATGTTTTACTTCTCAGTCTCTTATACCCTTCCAGGGTTACACTTGATCCCAGTTGGAACATAGTTATGCAGATACGTTAGTCACTAAAGACAGCGTACAATAGACAGGTTCAAGTGATTCTTGGTTCATTCTTTTATTTCCACCCTTCTCAGAACACTTGCCCACGCAACTGAAAGTGAAGTGCGACACCTGCCTTTTATCTGTCCTTTCTATCATCCAGCGATCAAAATACTCAGGCTGAATGAGGCCATGGTTCACTTATATTTCTCTCTATCCAGTGTACTGCATTCAGCATTAAAAGGTGGTCTCCTCTGCACTGGAGAAACCAAATATTTCGCTTTGCAGAACTTTCAGTCTGCAAGGGTGACTCAGAGTTTCTAGTTACTTTCCTGTCACTTTCATTCTCTACTCCACTGCACTCTTAAATCCATCTTTTAGCCTTTCAGAATGTTCCAATAAAGCCCAACATAAGCGTAGGAAAGAGAATCTTCAATGAGGCACATTACAACCTTCAAAGCTCAATATCAAATTCAACAGCTTGGGATTACCAACCTGGCCGGTGCAGATGATAGGTCATCAACCTGCATTATTGACTCTGTGTTTTGGCTTTCTCAATGCTACCTGATGATGAGTATTTCTGGCATACTCTTTTAGTTCAGACATGCAGAGCAATTGCAGTATTTTGCAGCTCATAGTTCTGACATTGTAACCAAGTATGGGCTCATCAAGCTATCCTGTCTATTCAACTTGCTTTCACCGACTAAACCGACTTCCAGCCTTCTTACCTGCCTCGCTCCTTCATTGGATCCCAGCCCTCTGCCAAACTAGTTGAAACCCTCCCGAGCAACACTAGCAAACCTGCCCGCCAGGATATTGTTTCGCCCGTCTAGTTCAGGTACCCTCGTAGAAGTCACCTCTGCCCCAGAAGAGATTCCAATAGTCCAAAAATCTGAATCCCTGCCTGCTGCACCAACTCCTCAGTGACACATTCATCTGTCCTGTCTTCCTGTTCTTACCCTCACTAGCAGGTTAAAGGTTAGGCATTCTCCAGTGAGTGCCTCATCTCCAGCTATTGCAAAGACTTTCTACCTTCTCCATGTCACATCAGGAAAATAATACCCTCCACTTACCTTGATGAGTAAAGATCCACAACATTTAAGAAGTTTAAAACTTTGAAACTACCCATCTTTCAAAATGTTCCTTTCCCCCATCAATGGTGTACTGTGTACCAGCTACAAAATACATTGCAGATACCTGTCCAGGCTACTCTGACAACTCTAACATCAATGTCAACGGAAACAGATGTAAAAGAACACCAGTACTTGCAGGCTTCCTTAACCTTAAATGCCTCCCTGACATGGAAATATATCATTAGTCATTCATCATCTCAAGGTCTAAATCATGGAACTCCCTTCCCAATAGCATGGTGGAACTAATTTCACTGGAAGGACTGCAACAGGTCAAGTAGGCTGCTCACCCCCACCAGTCCTCAGGCAATTAGAGATGGACAATGCTAAAATGTCATCGACAATCACATCCTGACAAAATGATAAATACATAAACTACTTGCTGAAAGTTATGCAAGAAATGGCAAAGGAATTACTATTGCTGAACCTCTGCCCTTTATTCCAGATGGGCCCACGTCAATATTTCCAGCAGATTGGCAAGGCACCAATCGGCAAGGTAGGGATTCTAGTTTACTGCAAAAAATGCACTTGGCATCTATTAACAATAATAGGATAGAACTCTGGAATGCAAATATTCTTCACGCTGGATTCTGGATCCTTCACACCTATGCGTGTAGAGACTACAATGAAAATCCCCTTAATCAGGCCGACTGATTCTAATGAAAGATTCTACACAATAAAATGGATGAAACACAATAATAAAATCTCTAACATTAAATGATCTCACCATAATTTCAATATGTACAAGTCTACACCTCAAAAAAACTTATGAAATTAGGTCTCCTGTAACACTGTCCACACTTCACTTCAGTAAAGACACCCACATGGAACAATACAACAATAATGTTCTGCTGGAGATATAACTCTGGTTCGATTTGCAAATTGTATACAATACTACATTTGTCAAAAGAGGTAATGACAGCACATTGATGCTGCACTTCCATAATTTATAATGACAAGTTATCCAATTTGGATCACTTCCCTTACTTCTATTATGTGTAATTAGAATGTCAAAAGAGTACTGGACTTACATGGCCGGATCTAACTCTGTTATTAACTGTAATCAAAATTGCCCAAATCCCCGCAGCTCTGCAATAATTAGATTTTTGCCTCCAAGGAGCAGGGTCAACTTTTAACAAATCTATTCAAGTCCATTATGAATTTTAGGGTTTAGGCAGCAAGAGATCCTGGCACACAGTACTTAATTAAACCTTTCTGCCTCCTGATATCTCAGTGGCTAAATAAAAAGTGCAGAGTAATCCGCACAATATCAGGAAGACTGCAGCATCAGAGTTTTTGATGAACTGAGTTAACAAGCCTTAGCTGTGGCAACTGTCCAGAAACCACAGGACTTCCTTCTGCCACATGTAATAGAATGGATAATAACATATTTTCTGCTGGCCAAGTTTAAACAACAAATCTGTTTCCTTGGAAGAAAAGATATTAAACTGCCTTTAAAATACCCAGTAGACTTGAAGACAATAGTTTTTTTGTCACAAGAAATATTATATTGGTTTGAAGATCTGTAAGAGTAGGAAGGTGTGTGGCCACATTCTGTGCATGAAAGCAGAGCACACTAAGCAGGGTCAACAGAAACTCAAAAGACTTTGGATCATAAGATACCACACTACTTTTAGTTGGTTTTCTACCTTCATCAAAGAAAAAGGAAATGATGTAGGCAAATCAATTGTCTGGCATTTATAGACTCACAGAGGCATACAACCCAGAAAAAGGCCCTTTGGCCCAACTCGTCCATGCCGACCAAGATGCTCCATCTAAGCTGGTCACATTTGCCCACGTTTGGTCAATATCCCTTTAAACCTTTCCTGCTTTTGTGCCTGTCCAAGGATCTTTTAAATGCTGTTGCAGTACCTGCCTCAACTACATCCTCTGGCAGCTCCATCCTTACACACACTCATCCGATGTGAGGAAAAAAAGAGATGAGATCAAATTAGATCAAAACTGATCTGTTCATAACTACCTAACCATCTTAAGTCTCTAAAGCATCACTGGCAAACAAACAATTATCAAACTCAAAAGAAAAATCGAACCCATTGCTTCAACTTCTTTTTGATAGACCAAGATTTCCATTCATTAATTTTTGCCCATCTATCATAGTAACAGCTGGAAGCTTATTAGTGGTAGGGAAGTGATCTGTCTCTAGTTTTGACATGTGCTTTTGTTCTGCTCTCCCCTTTAATAGTTTCTCCCTGTCAACCCGACCAATTCTTTAAATCATTTTAAACAAAGAGTAGGGATTAACGGGTCCCTTTCAGAATGGCAGGCAGTGACTAGTGGGGTATTGCAAGGCTTGGTGCTGGGAACGCAGCTATTTACAATATACATTAATGACTTAGATAAAGGGATTAAAAGTAACATTAGCAAATTTGCGGATGACACAAAGCTGGATGGCAGTGTGAAGTGCGAGGAGGATGCTATGAGGATGCAGGGTAACTTGGACAGGTTGTGTGAGTGGGCAGATGCATGGCAGATGCAGTTTAATGTGGATAAATGTGAGGTTATCCACTTTGGTGGTAAGAACAGGAAGACAGATTACTATCTGAATGGTGTCAAGTTAGGAAAAGGGGAAGTACAAAGAGATCTGGGTGTCCTTGTTCATCAGTCACTTAAAGTTAGCATGCAGGTCCAGCAGGCAGTGAAGAAAACTAATGGCATGTTGACCTTCATGACAAGAGGAGTTGAGTATAGGAGCAAAGAGGTCCTTCTGCAGTTGTACAGGGCCCTAGTAAGACCATACCTGGAGTACTGTGTGCAGTTTTGGTCTCCAAATTTGAGGAAGGACATTCTTGCTATTGAGGGAGTGCAGCGTAGGATCACTAGGTTAATTCCTGAATGGCGGGACTGTCGTATGTTGAAAGACTGGAGCGACTAGGCTTGTATACACTGGAATTTAGAAGGATGAGAGGGGATCTTATTGAAACATATAAGATTATTAAGGGATTGGACACGCTAGAGGCAGGAAACATGTTCCCAATGTTGGGGGAGTCCAGAACCAGGGACCACAGTTTAAGAATAAAGGGTAGGCCATTTAGAACGGAGATGAGGAAAACCTTTTTCACTCAGAGAGTTGTAAATCTGTGGAATTCTCTGCCTCAGAAGGCAGTGGAAGCCAATTCTCTGGATGCTTTCAAGAGAGAGCTAGATAGAGCTCTTAATGATAGCGGAGTCGGGGGGAATGGCGAGAGGGCAGGAATGGGGTACTCATTGTGAATGATCAGCCATGATCACATTGAATAGCGGTGCTGGCTCGAAGGGCCAAATGGCCTACTCCTGCACCTATTGTCTAAACATCATTAAAATTAGATTCAATCACCCCATAATCTATGTGAAGGGGTAAAATCATCAAGAGTTAACCTCATGACCTCAGAGATTTCTCAATATTCACTCCTGAAATATTGCAATTAACCCCAAAAACAAATGAATTGCTGAACTGCCTCCAATTTATGAGTTTGATCTGCAATTGTTGAGGAGTTAAGAGGAAACGTAAGGTTGCTTTTGGTCAATGCCACTGTAATGGCTATGAAAGACAAACCTTGAAGCCGCTTATGGGGGAAATTAAGTAATTATGAGATATAATTTCAAAATGCAATAATGACAATTTGGCTGTACATTTCGAACCCTAAACATTCCCATAATGTAGATTTTTTAGATTTAATAGTTAACCAACAGAGGAGAAGCGATTAAAAAGTTAGATAGGATTGGTTTATTAATACCGCAGGTAGTCACGGATTTATGTAGCAATGTACTGCCGTGTAAAGCAAATTATGAGCTATAAATTCCTGCAATTTTCTCTTGATTATTTACTTTGTTAGTCATAGTATATATATGCTGGTATTTTCTTCTATGTAATCACCTAATCTAATTCCACAATACTACTTGATCCACATAATCTGTAATATTCTTTTATAAGCAATTAAATAAAATACTGATTGTGCTTCAATGTTTTTGGCAGTGAATGCGACAATCAAACTATCTGCTATGCAAAACATTCCTCAATCCTCTACTTGAAGACTTTTGTGATTATCTTCAATCTATGTATTCTTGTTGCCATCTCACTGAACCTAACAATTCGGCAGAGATGAAGACCTGTCAGGTTAACCGTTAACCTTCTCCGTTCCCGCAGATCAAAAAACTCCTCTCCTTACCCATCTCTTTATAAATGGAACCATTCATCCTTGCTAACATTCTTATGTTTCAGTGAATTATTCAATAAAATGTATCTACTGAGATATCCAACCTGTTGTCCCAAAACAATTCTCTTTGTATATTGCCATTTTAGATCCATTTACCACTTTTAAATTACAGTAGTTTTTTCACAAATTCTACATTCTTTATTTCTATACTATGAGTGGAGATACAAGTAACTGTAGATGCTGGTTTATAGAAAAATACACAAAGTGCTGGAGTAATTTAGCGGGTCAGGCAGTATCTCTGGAGAACATGGATACCTGACGTGTCGGGTCAGTACCTTCTTCAGACTGATTGTGGTGGGTGGGACGAAAGCTTGAAGATAGGAGGGCCAGGACAAAGTCAGGTAAATCATAGATGGATACAGGTGAGGGTGGGGGAGGGGTGGAGATTTTTTAAGCAAATGGTTGGGCAAAGGCCAGAGATAAAAAGATAAAAAGTGGGAGATAAAGATAGAACTGGTGCGAATGTGAAGCCAGGGGAAGGATTGCAGGTGGAAACCAGGTGGGAGGATGTAAAATGGGTGCGAGTCTAGGTGGGCAAAGGGAAGAGAGAGGGTGAAAAAAAGGTGGGGGTGGGGGAAGGAGGGGATGAGGGGGAGAAGGAAGTGGGATGGCTGTCAGTAGATTAGTTACCCATATTTGGAGAATTCAAGATTCATACCATTAGGTTGTAAACTATCCAAGTGGAATATGAGGTGCTGTTCCTCAAGTTTGCACGTATTCTCCTCTGGAAATGGAGGAGACCGTGATAGAAAGTTCAGTATGGGGACGGGAAGGGGAGTTAAAATGGGAGCTCCAGCAAGCCTTCGCGGACACAGTGCAAGTATCTGTCGAAATGGTCGCCAAGTCTACACTTGGTATTGCCGATGTAAAGGAGGCCACATTGGGAACACTGAATGCAGTACATGTGGTTAGTGGGAGATTATGTGAACCTCTGAGGGAAGAGGTATAAGGACACGTGGTGCATCTCCTGTGGTTGAAGGGGAAAGTACCTGGAAGGATGGTGGTCTGCGTGGGAAGGGATGAATGAATTGGCTGTGGAGGCCAAGTCAGTGGATATGTTCAAGGCAGAGATAGATAGATAGATTTTTGATTAGCACAGGTGTCAGAGGTCATGGGGAGAAGGCAGGGGAATGGGGTTGGGAGGGAGAGAGATCAGTCATGATTGAATGGCGGAGTAGACTTGATGGGCCGAATGGCCTAATTCTACTCTTATCACTTGGACCATACGATCTTGTAATGTACCTAGGAGTTGCGGAGTGAGCAGTCTCTGTGGATGGCAGAAATGGGTGGGGATGGGAAGATGAGACTGAATGGTTGGATCACATTGTGGAAATGTCAGAGAATGCGATGGAAATGTCAGAGAATGATGTATTGGATACGGCGGCTGGTGGGGTGAAAGGTAATGGACATGGAAACTCTTCCGTCTGGAGGGAGAGGGAACGAGAGTGGAATTACGGGACGAAGAGGATACGTGGATGAGGATAATATCTATTACAGCAGGCTGGAAAACACATTTACAAATGAAAGAAGGAAATCTTGGGAACAGACGCAGCAGAGACGGAGAAATTAACTCCAGGGGATAGCGTCTTTACAAGAAGTAGGGTGGAATATGTAAACATAGAAACATAGAAAATAGGTGCAGGAGGGCATTTGGCCCTTCGAGCCAGCACCGCCATTCATTGTGATCATGGCTGATCATCCACAATCAGTAACCTGTGCCTGCCTTCTCCCCACATCCCTTGATTCCACAAGCCCCTAGAGCTCTATCTAACTCTCTTTTAAATTCATCCAGTGAATTGGCTTCCACTGCCTTCTGTGGCAGAGAATTCCACAAATTCACAACTCTCTGGGTGAAAAAGTTTCTTCTCACCTCAGTTTTAAATGGCCTCCCCTTTATTCTTAGAGTGTGGCCCCTAGTTCTGGACTCCCCCAACATTGAGAACATTTTTTCCTGCATCTAGCTTATCTGGTCCTTTTATAATTTTATATGTCTCTATAAGATCCCCTCTCATCCTTCTAAACTCCAGTGAATACAAGCCCAGTCTTTCCAATCTTTCCTCATATGACAGTCCCTCCATCCCAGGGATTAACCTCGTGAACCTACGCTGCACTGCCTCAATAAAAAGGACGTCCTTCTTCAAATTAGGAGACCAAAACTGCACGCAATACTCCAGATGTGGTCTCACTGGGGCCCAATACAACTGCAGAAGGACCTCCTTGCTCCTATACTCGAATCCTCTTGTTATGAAGGCCAACAAGCCATTAACGTTCTGAAAGTCTAGATACACTACATCCACTGGCTCTCCTTCATTCATTTTACTTGTCACATCCTCAAAAAGTTTCAGAAGATTAGTCAAGCAGGATTTCCTCTTCATAAATCCATGCTGACTTGGACCAATCCTTTTACTGCTATCCAAATGCGCCGTTATTACCTCTTTAATCATTGACTCCAGAATCTTCCCCACCACCGATGTTAGGCTAAGTGGTCTATAATTCCCCGTTTTCTCTCTCGCTTCTTTCTTGAAAAGTGGGATAACATTAGCTACCCTCCAATCCACAGGAACTGATCCTGAATCTATTATACAGTGGAAAATGATCACCAATGCATCCACGATTTCTAGAGCCACCTCCTTCAGTACCCTGGGATGCAGACCTTCAGGCCCTGGGGATTTATCAGCCTTCAGTCCCATCAAGTCTACCCAATACTATTTCTCGCCTAATGCAAATTTCTATCAGTTCCTCTGCCTCCCTAAATCCTCTGTCCTCTAGTACATCTGGGAGATTGTTTGTGTCTTCCTTAGTGAAGTCAGATCCGAAGTACCTATTCAACTCTTCCGCCATTTCCTTGGTACCACTAATAATTTCACCCATTTCTGCCTTCAAGGGACCCACATTTGTAGTAGTCAGTTGATAGTCTGTCTCCTGTGGTGAAGACAGAGAATTAAGAAAGGGGAGAGAGGTGTCAGAGATAGTCCAAGTGATGGCCTACTCAACACTGATAACTGTGAAACATCGCTGTACATCAGCAAAGTAGAATTCTGAACTTTGGTTTAATGTCTTTTCAATACCTAACCTATAAACAGTGGGTGCAGCAGGTACAGGAATAGACCATTAGTTTGTTGCATTATTCAAATGATTATGGATGATCCACTAAAGACTAGAGGTTGAATTCTGAAATTCAACCTCAGTTAAAACATAATACCTCTCAAACACAGTACATTTTCACTGAAACATAATTGACAGTGGTACATGAATATTATGCAAACATTTTCTGGTAGACAAATGTTTTCTGCTACAAATTACCACAAAAATGCATGTAAAACATATTTTGCATTAGCAACCTGTCAACTGCACTAACAAATCATTCATGATGGTTTATTCCAGTGCGTGCCCCACTGGAGCAAAAGAAGGAATGGAGCCCAGAATGATCTGAAAGTGGGCAGAATGTAATTGCCATTCTCTGTCGATCAAATGCACCTGTGGAAAAGAATCACACACAATCATGAATTATTTGTATCAAGGCACACTTAGTCACAGAGCGAGGAATTACAGAAAATGCATGAAGCCACAAGGTAGGACAATTACCAGCAACTCAACCAGAAACTGCCAACTTAGTGATGTCCTCATAGACAGGGCAGAATATATTTAGAACAATGGAGCAGAGGAGCCATAAAAGAGAGTAATAATCCTCACAAGCTGACTTTCTTTTTCTAACCAACCTATTATTTGCAATTTATAGTATACCAACTGCAACTTTACTCATGTAATACCGACTGAAAGGCAAATGTAATTGATTAAATGTTTCACGGATGTGAAGGAGCTGCATAAATCTAAAGGCCCCCAAATTATTTATGATCCTCACCACGGGTGCTGTCTGTACGGAGATTGTACATTCTCCCCATGGTCTGCGTGGGTTTTCCCAGGTGCTGCAGTTTCCTCCCACACTCTAAAGATGTACAAATTTGTAGGTTAATTGGCTGAGGTGAAATTGTAAATTGTCCCTAGTGTATGTGGTATAGTGCTAGTGCGCGGGGATCGTTGGTTGGCGCAACTAGGTGGGCTGAAGGGCCTGTTTCTGCGCTGTATTTCTAAACTAAACTATACAGAATAGTGCAGATGGCATCAAATGACATTTTGTAGTCATACACGATCATTTTCCTTCTACACTGTGCTGTGCAATAAAATTTCCAGGCAAATTTCTTTCTAACTTCATTGAAACCCAAGTAACAAAGAATGATCTGGCAAGGTTTCTCAATTCCAGCTAATAAAAAACATCAAATGGTCTAACCTTCAAAATTGTGCTTTTGCTTTCTAACAGAGGGATCTTTAGAATACAAAATCTGGGAACCTCCAGAATCCTCCATCCATTATTTTGAGATGATTTGGCAACATTGCGGAAGAGGAATGAAAATTGTCTCAAATTAAACAAACCCCTTCCTCTGGTGGTTTTCTTTTTCAAAACTATTTTTCTTTTTACAAGGAGCCTATTGAAGTGCCATTAATTTTAAGCTGAAAGTTTGGGGAAAAATATGTGGCTAATATATTTACCAGTCTTTAATGGGTAAAGCTATGCCTTGCCAATCTTTAATGACACTTCTGAAGACGCAAAGCAATTTTGAAATATATTACTACCAGGTCAATTCCAACATTACAAAGCTGGCACCTTCCTTTACTACACAGCGAATGGCAATAAAAAATTCCAGATGTTTCATAACTAAGCTTGGGGAGAATAGACGCCAAGCCCAGTTATGCAGAAGCAATAACTGAAGGATTGAGAAGAATATTGAGTGAGTTTTGAAGATGGAAGAAAATACCTTCAGGAAGAATTTCTCTAGTATTGAAAAGACTAGTTTAAGGCTCTGATGGTTGGACAGAAAGAGGCTGAGAGTTATTTAAAAGTCCACAGTCAGAAGAAAAGGGGTACCACAGTGGTGCAGCTAGTAGAGCTCCTGCCTCACAATGCCAGAGATCCGGGTTCGCTCCTGACCTCGGTTGATGTCTGTGTGGAGTTTGCACGTTCTTTCTGTAACTAAGTATGTTTCCTCCAGGTGCTCTGGTTTGCTTCCACGTCCCAAATTATGTAAGTTAGTTGACCTGTGTAAAATGTGTAGGGAGTGGATGCGCAAGTCAATGAAGTACAATAATAATACATCTAAAATGAATGTGGGAAATGAAATAGCCACTTGATACAAAGCTGTACCCATCGAATATCACAGATAATGATCCAATAATTTGTTTATCTTGGATAATAAGGACAATTATTTTGAAATTAATGTATCATGGGTCAATGAGTCAATGCAGGTTAACAAAAATAGAAAAGATGATTAATTACCCAATGCAAGGCAATGTGTACAGAGGAATTATGGACCAGATGGCACTTGTAATGGGTGCTGGATGAGAAACGTGCAAAGATTTAGAGGAACAGTCAAATGCCCGTGTGAGGATTACATTCTATAATTCTCCTCCATGTTTTCCAACCACAACATGGCCTTGCCAATTTGGCCTCTTACAAATTCAATTTTTGATCATTCCACTATTTTATATATACTTTGTCTACCTAGATCCTAAGTTCTCACTTTACCTTTAAGACTTGGCACTTTTTTGTCAAATATTTTTATCTAACACTCCTGTGATGTTTCATTCCGTTTGAACTGCTAGAAAAATGTAACTGGTTGGCATTCTAGCTATGGAGGGGGGGGGGGGGGGTGATGTAGGGTCGCAAGTATATGATCTTGACATTGTGTTTGAGATTCAGGACTCACAAACATCTACTTGACCAGTTGTCCCTGCAATCCCCAAAATAATGACTTTCATAACAGATCCAGAAAGTAACAATTTTAAGGTGTACTCCTTCCTGCCTTCTTGCCATTTTTCCCAGGGTATTGGAGTCAAATGAACAAATGTAGCTTTGGCCTTATTAATCAAATGTCAGATAGTGTGCTTCCTAATGGATCCCACGTCCACTGTAGAGAAGTTCCAGCCTCCGAAAAAATGCCACTAACTGGAACAACTCTTTGGTAAAGACCAATAGGCCAGCAAATTCATCTGGAAAACATGAATGCTGGAAATAAATTTAGAATTCCACCTGTCAAGGTGCATCTCAAACAATTGATGGGATGGTCAAAGAAAGTCCTCAATACAGTGTGTTCCTTCATGTTCTAAAGCGCAAGGAACAAAAAGTGACTGAAATCAAAGGATGCCCCCTCTAGCTCATGTTGCTGTTTAAAATTGCAATTAGATTTATTTCAGTTAGTCTTGCCTGGCATTTACTCAAAAAGGATGTTACGTCACAAGTGTGTATTGAAACTGAAGAGAGAGTTGCTCTGGTTGAGAGCCAGTAGACATACATTGGACAAAACAGCCTTCTGTCCTGCAACCATTTTATGATTCAGTATTCTATTTACATAGTTTGGTGTCAAATTTTGTCTGAAGTCACCAATATGAATCCCCTGGCAATGGTTTACTTTGTTAAAGATGCTATAATAAGACAACGATGTCTTTTTGAACCACTGAATGTGTTAATTTATCTTAGTTAAACCACAGGTAATGCAACCAGCTTAAGTGCTCCTGAGGAAAAGAGTACAAAGAAAGTCAAATCAGCGAGGGGTCTCTCTCTTGATTAACGTCCATTAAATCCAATCATAGAGAGTTGATGAGAAAAGGCTTGACTCTGACAGTGACATTGCGTGGATGAATGATCTTCATTTACCCTCAAACTCAAGAGACAGTTGAAATTTCTTGAACAGAAAAGGTGAGAAGAAGCTGGAAGTAAATGCTGGCAATTGCAGGATTAAAGAACAGCCTGAGTGAGCCTGAAAAACAGTTTCTTTATATTTATACCACTCAATATTTAGATCAGATTTGCACAGGGAAAATGCTGTTAAAGACAATGGCCTTTCGCTCCAAACAAATTATTAATTGATTAATATTCAGTTAATATTTTCAATCCTGCTTGACAATTCCCCAAACAGAAAGTTAAATTGTCAGTCATATATCTTCCTGAGAGTCTACATAAACCTGGAGTGTTATTAATCAAGATGACTTCCAATATATTTACTGGCAAAAATAAACTAGATTGCATGTTTACTTTCAAAACACTTGATTTGTTAAATGGGGTTAACAAATTCCTCAGTTACTTTAATCCAGTGGATGTGAAGCCATGTATATTGTACATTCCACTGACCTCTACAATATACGGTATACTGCATTAGGATAAACTCTCATAGTTATTATGGCCACACTAGAGAATTAACAGGAGTCATGTTGTATCTCTGTCTTCACAATTTACAACTCTTTGCCCCTTCTGCCTCACTCCTTCTGCTTTAATCTTTGGCCTTTGTTCCAAAAAAAACCCTTGCCCGTGTCCACGCTTTGTCCTACCTCTCCCAGCTTTCTTTCCACTCCCCTACAATCAGTCTAGGGAAGCGCCCTGACCCAAAACATTATCTATACATGTTCCCCAGAGTTGCTGCCTGACTGTAACCAGCATCTGCAGTTCCTTCTTTCTACATCATGTTATACCTCGTGGTCAGACACCTTTAATAATTTTGTGATCTCAGTATGAAGTAGTATGAGAATGAGCTTGATTCACATAGGCTTTGATTTATCCTTTTGCTCAGGGAATTTCAGGCAACATCTCAAAAACATATCCTATGTCATAATCACATTGCTGCTAGAGGAAACTTCATGTGGACAAAATAATTGCTGCATTTTCTACATTACAGTACTTCAAAAGTTATTCATCAACAGTAAAGAGCAAATTCTTTGGCACAATCAGACAAAAACATGAAATGCAAGTCTCACTTCAATTTCCTTCTTATGAAGATGTTTTTTTATCTCTGTGTCAACAAAGTACAGGATGTCAGCTTTTTTCCTTTCCAGCCCACTTTGTTGAAGGTTACAATTCCGGCAATAAACTTAGTCCTCTGTGAACGAAATCAACGCAGTTAATTCACGAATATATTTCAAGGAGAGCAAGAGGTTTTTAAATAGAACTTAGTATTTGAAGATTTCTCCCCATGCGAAATTAAAAATTATGGCAGAAACAGAATGAAAATAATTGTTCTTAATAAAATTTGGTCATTAGAACATGGTCTGCTTTTCCACAATCGGGAAAGTATGCCCAGAATTTCCAATGCTTTGTACTTGGATTAAAGCAAGTACAGTACAAAGTAAATAATGAACCATGAAGAAGACTAAACAAAAACTTTGAGTATTTCTCCACACATGCCATGCAGATATCAGAAGCATGCCAATCGTAAAAGATTGGTAATTTTCCAGAATGTTGATTTCAAGGCCCCTTTGCAATTGTTTCACATAAATGCAATCAATAAACAAAATGGGCCATGCAGGCAAAAAGGCTACAAAAGCAGGGGCATGTTGTATATCTGTATTAAAGCAATAATTAATCATATGCGACTTTATTGCAGTCATTTGCAACAAAGCTCAATTCATTTCACAGGCCAGAAAAATGTAGCTGTTGAGCTGCTCCTGGTGTACCACACTGCATGGAATAGCTGGACCAATTTGCAGATTACAGGAGCCATCTCACAATCATGATACACGTCCATGATGAAATTCACCATAGGCTTCAGTCTACTAACACACCTTTCAGCCATCTTCGGTTAGATCAAGGTCTCAAACACAGCTCAAGCCTGTAGTCTACTGGCCTTATCCAAATGTCATCATCCTCCACCAAACCAACTTCCCCAACTTCGTGTCCATGTTTACACCTGTTTCGTGCCATTGTACAGGCCATGCCTTTCACATGCCTGACTCTAAAAGTGCTCACTCTATTCCCAGCTATGTCATAACAAGTTGAATTGTTGAATAGTGGAAAAGATTCAAGAACGTTCTAAAAGTGTAATATCTTCACTGTTATAAAATTTTGTTCGCTAACATCTCTGTCAAGTTCCAGGAGATGTTTTGCCAAATTAAATGCACATTCTTATCATCACCATCAAAGACCAAAAATATACCAGCAGGTCCTGGAAAGCCACATATATCCTCACATATCTTAGGACTGGGATTGACTAACTGATATAGTTACAATGGAATTCTGAAATTATTGAGACTCAGACTTGTACTATCTTTACTGAATAAATTTCCAAATTAGAACAGTATTACACTCATATTAGAATTGAAACAGAAACAAAGGCTTCCCTGTTTCAAGTTGCAGAATTCCATATGTTATTCTTTCACTGAAATAATGTTAATGTTACATCACAATAGCTACATTGGCTTCCTTATACTGCACATTGGCTCTGTAGCCTTTTTCAATAAGCTGAGTGTGAAAGGTGCCATTTTCTGACAGTAGCTTCTTTCAGTTGCAATGTCTCCAGCTTAGAGATCCTGTAGCCTGCTCAAATATACCACATGGACACAGAACACATTAACAACAAAGTAACTGATCCATGGGAAGTCTGTTGATTTCTTGTAGATGGCTAATAAACAAATACTATTTAAGTTAAGATTGTTGTAAAGGGCAAGGAAGGCTTTGTTCTGCTGAGTCAATAACAATTTGTGTTTAAATATTAACTTTAATGATGTAAGATATCTCACTTGCCTCGCAGAGTATAATCAGAGCAGGAGCACAGTACTCGGGACACAGCCCATATCTATATACTAAAACTTCGTTTGTTTGTTCCTGACCTACAGCCAAAACGATACACATTAGCGTGACATTTTTAGGCCCACCTTACTCACCGTCGTCCCTTTGGTGCTAATGGAAGAAGTTTTATTGAAATCGGTGTTATATTTTTAAGTTATTCACATTTTAAAGTTTAAATCTATCTCCTTGGGAGGGAGGGAGGGAGGGAGGGAGGGGGAGGGAAGGAGGGAGGGGGAAGGAGGGAGGATAAGGGGATTTGAGCGGGATGGAGTGGGGGGGAGGGGAAGGGGGGAGGGGAGGAGGGAGGTGGAGGGGAGGAGGAGGGGGGGAGAGGGGAGGGGGGGAGGAGAGGGTGCTGCACCAATGCAGGAGAGGTTTGGGCCCAACGGGTCCACTTGATCTAGTTGTAACTAGAAAGCAAGAAATTGTGCACCAAGCCTCCATCATCCATTAACCTATTCAACTCATCTATCATCCTCCTCCCCCCACGCCAAATAAATTCCCTTCTTAAAACGGGAATTAAAACTTTCAGATGAGGATAGTTCAGTAGATCAGTTCTCTCATAACTCTCAAAATCCATCAGCATATTTAAGGATTCAGTTCTATTCTTTAGCCAGTGGCTCATAAAATATAGGAATTGCCACAATAGCTGGCCTTGACAACACTATCCACATCTCATGAATGAGTAAATAAATAATGGATATGATGTACCACATATTAATACATTAAGATGTGAAAATGCAGCAAATATCCAGTGTTCTGATAATTAACATGATAAAAGAGAGATAAATCAATGTCAGCAAAATAAAATCCATCCTAAATCATTTTGGGTGATTTCAAATAATTCATTGCAGCATGTCACATGGATTTAAAACAAATAATTAAACTGTTTTAGTATTCAAGGTTGCAAAATATGCATAAAATAAAATGGCCCTGGTTTAAATCATTAAAATTGCACAGATAATAGTCCACCCTGTTGTAAAATGGTTCTTTGCATTTGTGCATCGTATGTCTTTTCACATGTGAAACCATCCAAATCATTCAGTTGTGATTGTTTTCCAAGAATTCTCTGAGAATTAAGAATGAATTCCACAATTATTTCCTATATTAAAGAATAAAACGGACACTCAGTCTGACAACATTTCCATCACACTGCGACTTATAAATGAAACCCCATTGTAGAAATTAAAACAAATACTCCTTCTAATAGTCAGAGTAGTACTCTTCACAAAAAAAAAAGAATCAGGAAATACACATATAGTCAGTCATAGGGCAGATCATGTTTGAATTTTTTTTAAAAGCCCCTTTCTAAAACACTGCTTGGAAGCTGTGTTAAGAGTGCATTACACTAGGACGAATACTGCTTTGCCACGATAATTTCTTGTGAGTAGTTCATCTTGTATTTAATGACATCATAAATGCACATTGCAACAATGACTCCTAATTAAAGAGTCATGTAAACAAGAAAAGTTTAACTTTATTTCTGTGGTCCTTACTAGATCATATGATCTGCGGAGCCCACTGCATTACCTTTCCTTCTTTTTTAAGTTTCAGGATTCTGAAACTCAAGTTTGAACTCTACTTAACCAGACTTCAGATTCAGTTCACCTTTTGTGTGGCTAAATCAGCCTTTGCCAAAAAATGTTCTTTGCAAATGCAACATTCACTTATTTTAGCCTTCTACCATGTTACACTTCAAGTGTTTTATGGCAAAAAAAAAGGCAGCCAGCTTGATTAGATGGCAAACATATGGAAAGCAAGACATCAATGTCAGAACTCTGAGACAAAGGCACAAATGCTATTGATGTGTGTGTGGGATACAGGTTTCAATGAAAAATACAAGAAAAAAGAAAAAAAAACTAATATCCCAAAAGCAATTTACTGCCAGTGTGCTGTAATCACTCTTGTAATGTGGTTGCAAATTCATTGGAAATCAAGAAACTGCACAGGCTGGAAATCTGAAATAAACTAAAAATTCTGGGAGCACTTAGCAGATCAAACAGCTGGATGAAAAAGAGAAAAACAGGCCCAATGAAAGATCTCCAATCTGAAACTGTTTTTCTTCTTGCAGAACTTGCTGTCTGACTTGTTGAGTGTTTCCTGTATTTTCAGTTTTTAAGGCAATTTACTGTGTTGGTCCTAAACACAAGATTCAGCTCAGTGAGAATCAAGCATGTAAAACCAGCAGCAATCCTATTACAGCAGTGCTCCCCACATACCAATATGCCAATAATCCTAAAAATACTTTGTAGTGAATATATAATAGAATAGTACTGAAGGTAATGATTAGCGTGTTATACAGTTAAAGCAAAGCCATTAATGGCAGATTAGAGATCTTTGCAATACATTTACATTGTCTAGACATCACATTTAATTAATAATAGTACATGCAATTGACCCATAGTGATAAATAATTAACAAACTGGCATTAATCTCCTCTGTGCTCAATGGTGTAGAGATTGCAAAAACAATATTTTACTAAAGCAATCACCCTTCTGCCCCCAATATGAAGTATTCTTCAGAAGTTGATTTAAACTGTCCAAAACTGTCCATTTATGTGTTAAAGATGAGTATCTCTTCAGCATATACAATGAGCAAACTGAGTACACCTGCAATGTTTCACACGTGCTGAAATTTCTTCGATCTGGAGGTTATGACAATGTTGTTTTCAGTCCATTCATTTTAAATACCAGGGTCTTTCAAAAGTATCGGGTATGTGAAAATGGAACCAATAAACCAGTAAAGTAGTAAATATGAATGGTAAACACAAGCGAGGAGTCAGAGCCATGCCAGGCATCTTTTGTCTACCATGTCTCAATCTTCAATGTAAAATTTCCCAAGTTGCTTGATATTTGCATCATCAGACAGAAAAGAGGCCAAGATAGAATAAGAGAACAAAAGTGAATAAGATACCAAAAGTTCCATTGGGTAAGTGAATGTTAATGAGCAGGGGAGGAGGGGTGGGGTGGGGGGGGGGGGGGGGTGGAGGGAGGGAGGGAGGGCTGTAAGGTCAAATTTTAATCAGGGGAGAAGGAAAATTAATAAATATCCTGGAGAACCAATGAGAAGAAGGCAGGATCTAAGCGAGCAATTCAGGATAATTAGGAATCACAAGGAGACAGATGGGAGAGTTGTAATAATAGCAGTGAGGCAAGACCCGGGTGAAATTGAGCTGAGCCCTCCTTTACTTGGATCATTCCTGATGTTACAAAGCATCTCTGCACTTATTAAGAACTCTGGCAAAAAGCCCTGTTATACTTCAAGGTTACATTGTTAAACATCTTGTCAGATGCATTGCTATTAATAGCACCATGGTAACTAAATTCAGCCTTCATCTGTAAAAGTAAATCTAGCCTATTTACAATGTTATTGTACATAAGATAATCTATATCTCAGCATTAATTCTGCATCAAAGAATACAAAATGAATGAAAGAATTTTCAAGACAAACTATCCATTCGTCTCAAACTATCCACATCTGCAACTTCAGAAAGAATCCTACCTTGTTTCTGTACTGAGCACAATCAATATGCTCGCCATATCTACACAAGAATGTTCTCAACATCTAAGTGAATCCACTGAAGCATTAAAAACATTTACAACAATAAAAACAATTCATTGGATAACTTAAATTGGTGGAAGCAAGAGCTGTAGCTTATTCAATGTGGTAAAAAAAAGCAAGCCTTGAACATGTGGATATTAATATTTGATATGCAAAAACATACCAGGAAACATGTTCGATAAAATTTAATGATAGAGTTAAAACAATATTTGAAAATACAGCCACATCATTCACAAGCAACACAGGATTACCATGGTTCCAAAAAAGCAACATGAAAAGTTATCATGTTGTTTTCAAAGAATATTCCACAACTGGTGTAGTAAACCATGAAAATTATTTTTCTTCTATAAAATTGATAGCATGACATATTCCTGCAGAGTCAAATAATGAGAAAATAAAACCTGTTTATGCGAATGAATAAGGCCTAAGGATAATGCTCAATCAAGCACTTCACAAACCCCCATCATTTGAAAAGCATCGATGTTCCTCCTGAGCAGATCGATTCACAGAGATGCAGCTATTCACTTGAATTAGTCTGTAATGGCCTGCAATGTAACCAGTTCGCTGCATTAAGTGGAATCAAAGCTATCTAATCCAAAGATATAACAGTCACAATTTCTAAAGAATTTTCTGGAAAACATCTATCCCCAAATTGAAAGGCATTCTGAAAAGGAAACTGCGCAGTTCAACTTTGCTGAGGGATCAATGCAGAAAACCTTCTAATGCTCTTATGCTGTAATTCTCCACTACAGCTGAAAATCTTTCACGGAATGCAAGAAATTAAAAAAATCAATGTGGGTTCACTCTTAGTCATCAGATTAATGCACTTTCAGTCCTTACAATGCAGTTGTACCTGATTTCACAAACTTTAAACCTGACATTAATTCCTACCAATTTAGACTTCAGAGTTATAATTCCTCTTACCTCTTCCCCACGAGCTGTAAAAGACAAAGGTGAGAAAGGATGAAGTCAAATTGTAATTTTGGGTACAATAAATTTTTAGGTGGATTCTTCATTGCCCCTCCTCCCATCTTGCCATTTATTTCAGTCTCCAAAAGACAAGCAATCATAGCTCAAAAGAATTTTAATCAACCACTACTTGGAAGGATTATGCTCAGTGAATTTGTTTCCAGTATACGAAGTGAGTGCTGCCGTAATAAACCAGTCATAAAAATTAATTTGGTGCTTTCCAGATCCAAGTGACAGCCACTAAAAGCACTAAACCAAAGGAAGACTTGTCAATAAGTATTATGTTTGCAGCACAGCAATTTACAGCTGGCAAGATCTCTACTGTGTACCAGATACAACAAAATCAGCTATGAAGGTCCTTAAAGTATCATGATATATTCCAACCGACACAAGGAACAAAAAGCAAGTCAGCAAGTTCTTTCATTTAACAAGCATGATGATTAGCATTTTCGATGAAAAGCCTTTGCTTTTTCTGAAAGAGTGTTAATGATATGATCCTTTAAATATTGTATGCAATTTCTGCTGTGGGTCAGGGATTGGAACCAGTTTTTGTAGCACATGAAAAAACCTGAGTTACACAACTGTGCAGCTGAGCTTTCATATCACTTTACAAGCAAAGGCTCCTTCCAAGAAGTACTGTCCAAGCACGTTAATGAGCCTCAAGAGACACAGAAACTTTGTGGAATTCACCAAAGAGAAATTTGCCATATTACGTGGTTATGCACACGTTCATTAAAGAAAGATTTTAAAAATCCAGCATCTTTTAAAAAACCGGTATATTAATTACTTCCAGTGTGGTCTTTAACTGTACCTTCTGGCTACACCTGCAGCCATCTGGCTAAATCTTGGTGTATCAAACGTCTGAAGCACAATTTATCCCTAATTACGCATTTATATTTCAAGATAGAGCAAGTCCCTGGACAATGATACCTGCCAGCACATTAATATCTTAATAAAATAATACCATTTATTTGAGTTCACATTATAGATATTAAGCCATTATATCTGCCTGCTTCATATCTTTTGTTAATACTTAAATTATATGAAAACATTAGTTTGTAAGACAGTTAATTTGTTTTCATTTGTAGATGATTCATGGTCACTTTCTCTTTAATGCTGGGCTCCAATGCTGGCAATCAAACAATACTGGGAGAGGCAACTCTTTGCATCAAAGTCATGATGCAGTTATATAGGACTTTGCTTTGGCTGCATTTGCAGAACTGCGTGCAATTCTGGTTACCCCATGACAGGACAGACTTGGATTGTTTTCTCTGGAACAGCAGAGGTATAAGTGTATAAAATTATGAGAGGTGTGAAGAAGGTAGACAGTCAGAACCTTTATCCCAGGATGGAAATATCAAAAACTTGAGGGCACAGCTTTAAGGTGAGGGCAGGAACATTTAAAGGATATGTACTGGAGTAGTTTTTCTTATAGTGAGTTCCTGGAATGTGCAGGTGGTGGTGGAGGCAGGTATGAAAGTGGCATTTAATAGACTTTTGGATCAGCACATGTAGGGAATGGAGGGATATGGATTATCTACAGGCAGATAGTGTTGGTCTTGGCATCGAGTGTGGCACAGATATAATGCATCGAAGGGCCTGTTCCTGTGCTGGACTGTTCTTTTCTATGTTCCTACACCACTTTTGCTATATATAGGTTTTGCACAACTGTAAACAACAGATACATGGGCTGAGGTAGAAAAATGTACGAGAATGATCCTGGGGATGCTTGGGTTAATAAATGAGGAGCATGAGGAGACTCTAGGCCTGTACTCACTGGAGTTTAGAAGGATGAGACGGAATCCTATTGAAATCTACCAGATAATGAAATGCTTAGATAGAGTGGAGATGGAAAGGATGTTTCCATTAATGGGAGTCTAGAATCGGAGGCATAGCCTCAGAATAAAATGATGTACCTTCAGAATGGAGATGAGGAGAAATTTCTTTAACCAGAAGGTTGTGATTTTGTGGAGTTCATAGCAACTGACAGCTGTGGAGGCCAAGTAATTTTTAAAGCAGAGATCGATAGATCGCAAGGGTGTCAAAGGTTACAGAGAGATGGCAGGAGAATGGGGTTGAGAGGGAAAGATAAATCATCCAAGATTGAACGGCGAAATAGACTCGATAGGTCAAATGGCCTAATTCTGCTCCTATGTTCCTTGTGGCATGATGGGGAGTGTGGAAAGAAGATCTGTGCATGGTGCGGAGATGGTTGAGGTCAAAATTTGGAGAGAATGAATAGGACATTGGAAGGAAGAAGACTCTGAAGAAAACACCATCAAGTGGAAAAATCTACTTCCATTTCCCTCCATAACGTACAAAAGAAAATTTAAATTCAAGGGACCCTTATGGAAAAAATAAACTGGCAAATGGGCCAAATGGTGTCTGCTCTGCAAGTTGCTGGGGTGCCATGACAATCAATTTACAGCAACCACTGCTGAAGAAATGTCAGTTATTTTGCATTCATTTCATCTTTGCAATATTGTGAAGGTAATGCACATCATCTCAAAAAATGTAAATTGGAATCAACAGTTCTGCCATTGCACACTGTGACACGGCAATAAGATCGTTTCAGAAATGGGCGGTTTATAGACACTTTTTAAAACAGATTTTTTTAAAAAGCTGACCTTAAATTGGATGCAGCTTCAGATCTGCGCGGATGAATCCAATTCAACTGAATATTATTCAGTTGATACACAAGAGGAGACAAGGAAATGTCATTATATTTTGTGGACTGAGAATTAGAGTCAGCACATTTATTGATGTCCTTAGAAATGACACTATAAAACAGACAGGAATAAAATGCAGAATGAATGATCAAATACAACACATTTCATTGAAGGAAGTTAATCTCTTTGAAAATCCGGTTACCAACATCTTTTTCAGTAAAGAAAATTTTCTGGTGTAAAATAAGAGCCTATTTATTTAACTGGATAAAAGCAAAACTAAGATGACCCACTGCATTGCTATAATCTATTAGAAAAAACAACAATAGCAGATTGGACAAATGGTACATCACTACGTGGGTCAGTGCTACAAAATTGTGACTCAAGTTGTTTGAGTTGAGAGAATTTTATTTACATGGGACCATTTTAAAACACTGACACCTTAAACAAATACGATAACATGAATCAATGACCTTGTAGGATCAACTGAATCCCACGACAAAGAGCAAAGAATAAACGACACCTTGTGTCCTGTTTATTCCAGAAGCCCCTTTTTCCTACATTCTCACCAAATCATAACCCGTTTGCAGATAAGGCCAATTAGTGCCTCTGACCTTGGAGTTGTTATTGAGCTCTTGTGGCTGGACCACCTCGTGTAGCTGATGGCAGGTCGCCAGCGGTGACAGGCTGTATGCAAAACCAACGTGGGCGTGAAGGTGCCACAGCTCCCCCCTCAGCCACCGAGTCATACAAGGTGGCGACTGCCTGGCTTTGTCCCGCCCCGTACCAGTCTGGCGGGTTGATTTTACAGTCTGATCTTCTTTGGTACTGCAGTGTGGGAGGTCTGTGACAAGAAGTGTTAGGGTCTTGTGACTTAGCCGGTTTGTTGGGTGAGATAGTCAGTTGGTTCTCGACGTATGCTGACTTTAACCGGTCGAATGATACGGTGTCAGTTTTTCCGTTTCGATAGATCACAAAGCATTTGGGTGGGCCTTGGATGACTTGGTAAGGGCCATCGAATGCTTGCTGAAAAGGTCGACGGACGGCATTGTGTCAGACCAAAACATGTGTGCAGCATTGGAGGTCAGCAGGCACGTAGACCATTGCAGGTGTTCGCCGTGTCAGTGTTGGCCTGAGTAGCTGCATAGTTCGCTGTAATCGATTGACATACCTGCTTGGATCATAGGATCTTTCTGTGGGGATTGGCTTGACAAATTCGCCGGGCAGCTTCAGAGTTGTGCCGTAAACCATTTCCGCCGACAAACATCCTAGGTCTGCTTTCACCGCCGTACGAATGCCAAGCAGAACCAGAGGCAACCGTTGCGATACCTGTCCTCCGGCTGCCAGAGCAGCTTTCAACTGGCGATGGAACCGTTCAATCAGGCTGTTCGCTTGTGGATGATATGCAGTCGTTTGAATCTGGTTCGTACCCAAGAGGTTGGTTAATGTTTGAAACAGCGCAGATTCGAATTGCGGCCCTTGGTCTGTTGTGATCGTACTTGGGACCCCAAAGACCAAAATCCATCGATCAACAAAAGCGCGGGCTATTGTTTCCGCTGAAATGTTGATGACTGGGATTGCATCTTGCCATCTTGTGAACTGGTCTTCAGGAGTGAGCGGATATGTGTCGTTTCTTGACGGTGGGAATGGGCCGACCAAGTCCAGGTGCACGTGCTCGAAACGGGTGTTCGGTACAGGAAACTCATCGAAAGGGGTCCGAGTGTGCCTGGAGATCTTGGATTGTTAACACGGTAGACAAGTCTTCGCCCATAATCCAACATCACGCTTGATGAAAGGCCAGATGAAACGTTCAGAGATTTGTTTTATCGTAGCTTTCTTTCCCAGATGTTATAAGTTGTGCAGCATGCTGAAAACATCTCGACACATCGGCCTTGGCACAAACGGCCTTGGTTTGCCAGTGGAAGTGCCACATACGATGGTTTCTCTCGTGTCACCGATAGGTACATCTTCCAATTTTAGGGCTGTATGCGTCCAATGCTAATGGATAAGATTGGGATCAGGATGCTGCGCGTGAGCCATGGCATGAAGATCGATGTGTGGCCGCATTCAGAGCATCCACCTCCAGTCTTGATAGGGCGTCGGCAACCGGATTTGCTTTTCCTTGAATGTGCCTGATGTCACTGGAGAACTGCAGAACGAAGTCCATGTGGCGGATTCCCCAAGGTGAATGGCTCCGCACACTTGTACGAGTCGTGTATGTGAGCGGTTGGTGATCTGTATAAATAGTGAAGGGACGGCCTTCCAACAGATGGCGGAAATGCTTGACGGCGAGGTGCATAGCCAAAAGTTTGCGCCCGTATGTGCTGTACCTCATCGGAATGGGTGATAATTTTGCCGAAAAGAAAGCCAGAGGCTCCCACCTGCCATTGACTCACCGCTCAACGACGGCTCCCACGGCGTTGACGGAGGCATCAGTGTTGAGCGAAAATATGGCTTTGGGCATCTGATGGACCAGCATAATTGCGTCAGCGAGAGTCCTCTTAGCGGCGTTGAAGGCTTGAACTGCATCCTCGGGTAAACACAACAGTTTCTTTGAAGACGATGTGTCCGAACCTTTGAGCCGAGCCAGACACCTTGTGTCCCATTTATTCCAGAAGCCCCCTTTTGCTACATTCTCACCAATCATAACCCGTGTGCAGATAAGGCCAATTAGTGCGTCTGACCTTGGAGTTGTTATTGAGCTCTTGTGGCTGGACCTTCTCGTGAGGCTGCTGGCAGGTCGCCAGCCGTGACAGGCTGTCTGCAAACCCAACGTGGGCGTGAAGGTGCCACAGCTCCCCCCTCAGCCACCGAGTCATACAAGGTGGCGACTGCCTGGCTTTGTCCTGCCCCCTACCGGTCTGGCGGGTTGATTCTACGGTCTGATCTTGTTTGGTAGTGCAATTTGGGAGGTCTGTGACAGGAAGTGTTGAGCTCTTGTGGCTGGACCTTCTCGTGAGGCTGCAGGCAAGTCGTCAGGGGTGACAGGTTGTATGCAAAACCAATGTGGGCGTGAAGGTGCCACAACCAACTGTATGTCATGGATTTAGACACAACAGGAGAGAAGCAAGCGTCTGGTTGCGAGCATTAAAACTCTTCCATAAGTATTGGCCATCAGTTATATTCACCTTCACAGATCCAATATCAGAGTTCAATGGAGCTGAATGCACATAGAAGTACAAAAGCAAATTAAATCAAGTAAGACATTTCAAGATATCTCACCAGAGCAGAGTAAGAACAAAACAAACACCAAACCACATATGATAGGTGATCAAAAGCTTGCTCAAATTGAGTCAGTTTCAAGGATTAACTAAAAGGGGGGGAAGGAAAAAGAGGATCAATATTGAGGGAAAGATTTCAGCACCTGGAGCCCAACTGCCAATAATGGAGCAGTGGTAATTAGGGTTGTACAGGACATTACTGGAGGAACTAAGAAATACAGCAGGAGTGGCAATGGTGCCTTTCTTCACAACTAAGGACAACATCTGGGAATCTAACTCAATTTACAAATTCGAGGACAACACCACCGTAGTGGGCTCGGTATCAAATAATGACAAGAGGGAGTACAGGAAGGAGATTGAGAACCTCGTAACCTGGTGTCAAGACAACAACCTTTTTCTCAATGTCAACATGACAAAGGAAACAGTGATCGACTTCAGGAAGCGAAGCGGCACACATACCCCGGTACACTTTGACAGCGCTGAAAGCTTCAAGTTCCTAGGAGTATATATCACCAGCAACTTGTCCTGGACAAGCCATATCGAACCAATGGCCAAGAGAGCAGACCATCGCCTCTATTTTCCTAGAAGCTTTAGGAAGTTCAGCATGTCCCCAAAAACTCTCACCAACCTCTACAGATGCACCTTCAGAAAACATTTTATCGAGATGCATCTCAGTATGATTTGGGAACAGCTCCATCCAAGACTGCAAAAAATTGTAGAGATTTATTATGCAGTCCAGACCATCACACAAATCAACCTCCCTTCCATTGACTCCATCTACACTTTATGCTGTCTCGGCAAGGCCACCAGCATAATCAAGGACGAGTCTCACCCTGGTCATTCCCTCTTCTCCCCTCAAGACTTGACCATCACAAACAAGCTTGGCAGCACCACCACTGATCCAAACCCAACGGATAAGCCTGCCAGATTCTGTAGTGGCAGGTAATGAGTGAATCAACATGAGAAAGCTTGACTTCAATAATCTGGCATCTGTCCATTACAACAGTGGAAAAAGTGGAAGAAGCACAACTCTTGTGAGACAAAGTCCCGTCCTCAGATCACTATCCTCTATAATTACTGCAATCTTGATAAATGGAAACGATTTAGAACAGATCTAGCAGGTAAATACTAGACAGCCAGGAAACACAAAGGATCTTCAGCAGCATAAATGTAAAGCATCATATGTTACCTCAACTTACCAATACAATTAAGCCAGTTATCAACATGGCTCAATGAGGTGTGCAAGAGGGCATGCCAAGAGCAGCACCAGAAAACCAAAATGAAGTACCATCCTATTAAAACTACAACCAGACTTCATGTGCGTGAAACACCAAAAGCCGTTTGTTGTGGACAGTGGTATGAGATTTCACAAATGGGTCATATCAAAGCTTTGTTTTATGGCAATGTCAAGTTGGGAATGGTGGCAATTAATGGGAGAAGGTGGCCTAAAATTAACCTATCATCAAAGAAGGAGGGCCTCTCCATGACAGCACCAATGTGTAATGTCAGCCAGAAATGATAAGTAGTTGATTATAGCCACAAAATGCTGGAGTAACTCAGTGGGACAGGCAGCATCTCTGAAGAAAAGGAATGGAGGTCGAGACCCTTCTTCAGACTTTAGGTCTCGACCTGAAATGTCATCCATTCCTTCTCTCCAGAGATACTGTCAGTCCCGCTGAGTTACTCCAGCATTCTGTTTCAGTTCCCTCTTGAGATCCCCACCAAAACACAAGGGCAGTTTTGATTTTCTGCACAAGATAGTATGAAACAGCTTTCAGCACAGGATGAAGTAAAAGCTTTGGGACCGGACAATCTCCTGGCTGCAGCACAAAAGGCCTCTGCTCTGGCCAAACTGTCCCAGAACAATGAACACTTTGGCATTCAACAATGCATAAAATTGCTCTGGAAGTCCATTTGCACAAAAACACGATAAATAAAATTTAGTTAAGTACTACCCAACCAATCTCAAAGAAATGTTATATGTTATTGTCATTGTTACCAAGTGGCAGTTATTGAACAATAACCTGCTCACCAATGCCCAGTTTTAACTTGCCAAGACCACTTGGCTTCTAATTGAAGTCAATGGGCATCAAAGGGTAAACAATGCAATTGGTGGAGTTATACCGCACACAATGGAAGATGATTGTGTTGTTGGAAGTCTTTAGACAGAGATACAGCGCAAAAGGTCTTTCGGTCCACCAAGTCTGCGCTGACGAGTGATCACCCCGTACACTAGCACTATCCTTTGCACTATGACACAAAGCTGGGTGGCAGTGTGAACTGTGAGGAAGATACTATGAGGTTGCAGGGTGATTTGGACAGGTTGTGTGAGTGGGCGAATGCATGGCAGATGCAGTTTAATGTGGATAAGTGTGAGGTTATCCACTTTGGTGGTAAGAATAGGAAAGCAGATTATTATCTAAATGGTGTCAAGTTAGGAAATGGGGACGTACAACGAGATCTGGGTGCCTTAGTGCATCAGTCACTGAAAGGAAGCATGCAGGTACAGCAGGCAGTGAAGAAAGCCAATGGAATGTTGGCCTTCATAACAAGAGGAGTTGAGTATAGGAGCAAAGAGGTTCTTCTGCAGTTGTACAGGGCCCTAGTGAGAACGCACCTGGAGTACTGTGTGCAGTTTTGGTCTCCAAATTTGAGGAAGGATATTCTTGCTATTGAGGGCGTGCAGCGTAGATTTACTAGGTTAATTCCCGGAATGGTGGGACTGTCGTATGTTGAAAGGCTGGATCGACTAGGCTTGTATACATTGGAATTTAGAAGGATGAGAGGGGATCTTATTGAAACATATAAGATTATTAAGTGGTTGGACACGTTAGAGGCAGGAAACATGTTCCCAATGTTGGGGTAGTCCAGAACCAGGGGCCACAGTTTAAGAATACGTACAGGTATGTAGGTTAATTGGCTGGGTAAATGTAAAAAAAAATTGTCCCTAGTGGGTGTAGGATAGTGTTAATGTACGGGGATCGCTGGGCGGCACGGACTTGGAGGGCCGAAAAGGCCTGTTTCCGGCTGTATAGATATATGATATGATGAAGAATAAGGGTAGGCCATTTAGAACGGAGATGAGGAAAAACATTTTCACTCAGAGTTGTAAATCGGTGGAATTCTCTGCCTCTGAAGGAGGTGGAGGCCAATTCTCTGAGTGTTTTCAAGAGAGAGCTAGATAGAGCTCTTAAGGATAGCGGAGTCAGGGGGTATGGGGAGAAGGCAGGAACGGGGTACTGATTGGGAATGATCAGCCAAGATCACATTAAAGGGTGGTGCTGGCTCGAAGGGCCGAATGGCCTACTCCTGCACCTATTGTCTATTGCACTAGGGACAATTTACAGAAGCCAATTAACTTACTAACCTGTACATCTTTGGAGTGTGGGAGTAAACCGGAGCACCTGGAGAAAACCCATGGGGTCACGGGGAAAACATACAAACTCCGTACAGATAGCGCCCGTAGTCAGGATTGAACCCGGGTCTCTGGTGCTGTAAGGCAGCAACTCTACTACTGCGTCACAAATTAATCAATCCAGGACATCCTTACAGGAGTACCACAGGTCAGTGTCCTACCCTCAACCATCTTCTGCTGCATCAATGACTTTCCTTTCAGCATAACATGGAAGTGGGGATGTTTATCAATGATCGCACTCAGCAAATGAGAAAACCCATGCCTAAACGCAAGACCTAGATAATATTCAGGCATTGGTTAATACATGACAAGTCACGCTTGCACCATAAAAGGGAGAGCCTATCAACCTATTTTTGATATTTAACAATTTTAACAGAAGTGAATTTCTGACCATCACATCCTCGATGTCAGCACTGACCAGAAACTAAACCAGACTGGCCACATCAATACCATTATCACAAGGTCAGAAGCTGGGTATCCTGTTGTGAGTGACTTATTCTCTGATGTTCCAAAGCTTTCGCACCATCAACAAGGTACAAGTCAGGAGTGCACGGAATACACTCCACTTTTCTGGAAATGTAGAGCCAACTCCATTCAAGAAGCTCCAAACGGGATAAAAAACAAGCTGTTTGTTTGGAAACTTATCCACCATCCTAAACATTAATTCTAGCACACAGTTGGCTGGAGTGTATACTGTATACAAAATGCACTGCAACTTCTCCAGGCACACAAATAGTATCGTTACATCAGTAGGTCAGAGGCTGAATATCCTGTGGTGTGGTACCTCCTGAAAGATCACTTTCAATTCTGATATCACCCTTGTGAATTTTTTGTACCTTGTTCAGTACCTCTCTGACTTATATGCTGACGTATTCTGACGTACCGACTAATGTTGTACTCTCTAGAAAAAAATATTTTGATTGAACACAAATATCTGATGAAGCTTCTGCCGTAGCTTCACTTAATCTGCTTACATCAAAACTTTTATCAACATTCAAGTCACATAAGTACAAAAACTAAATATAAATGAAACTATTCTTCTCTATTCAACTGACTTCCATCTGTTGATCCAATAATGGATCAATTGCAATCGTGCCAAAGAATAGCACTCATAAAAAAATAATAGTAGGCCACATCTAAATTGGCCAAGTAAATCTAGCAATTTTATTGCTAATTTTATTGTCTCTCAAGGTTTGGTCTAACCAGATGACTGTGAGCTCAATGGAACTGGACCAAATCAAGCAGTCTAAATGGTATTCGCACTCACACCACCCCTTCAATGAGCCTTTCAGCTCTATTTGAATTTTTTCCAATGGTAAGGTAAGAAAACAGTAAAGATGACATTGATCTTTCCCATCAAAGAACATGAAATTCCATTAATTCATTTAATCTTTTACATATAGTTGAAGGCCCATGAAACTGAACAGGCGGTTTATACTGAATTTATTCTGCTAATGCAAAATAAAATCCAGAGCAGTGTGGTTGAAAAAAAAGTATTTAACAGGGTAAACTAATTAGTTCTAAAATAGACAGGATTAATATGGTCGGTGAGCTCATTAAATCTTTCTCAATGAATATGTTCCCTCTGACTGAAGTACATTAATTATCCAACTACAAACTTAACGATAAAATGTTGAAAAAATTGCATGGAAAAACCTTTTGCTGGCTTGACTTGACAGCGAAAAGGATGTCATTACTGGCTGTGCATGGGATTCATGTTGACATCATTATTCTTGTGATTTCAACTGCAATATTTGTTCAGGGAAGCAAGAGACAAGCAAATAAAGGAGTAATGGATTTGAGAGTATTTGGCAGATCATTGAATTGGACTGCCAATGTTGTATTCACTGTGGTGAAATCCAGGTCTTGTCATTCATCCCACATATATTGAAATAAGAAGGAAGAGTGAGCACCACAGGGTACTCAGTTTGAGTGCTACAGCAGATCAGCGCTGTGCAGGGCATAAGCAGGCAGTCACCAACTCACCTTTCGTTCGGTTGTATCCCTGGGCCAACAATTAATAAGATGATGCAAAGAAACTTCTAGATCGTAGGAAGATACCAAAGGACCAATTCGAGTGGACGATATCTGCACTAAACATTAGTCCCTTTATCATGTACCTGTACATTGTGGATGGCTCGATTGTAATCATGTATAGTCTTTCCGCTGACTGGGTAGCACGCAAAAAAGCTTTTCAGCTTCAGTTCACGTGACAATAAACTATACTAAACTAAACTTCCATGCAATGAATCGAGGAGGAGAAAGTAATGGCTGAAAATTACACCTGGGTCATTCTCGAATTAAGTTTGGTAGAACTCTTCATGCAAAAGCTGTCTATTATTTGCTGATTTGTTCACTATAGCCATTTATCATCTTCATACGCCATCAAATCCAGCTGCAGTGAGAGTCTCACCCTAAACCCCACACTTAATGCTAAAAACACTAGTCCCTGTTATTTAAGTTTCTGTAAGTGAAAGCCCCTAGTGGTGCAGCCATTTTGGAGCAACTTTTTGTTGGAGTGGTTGTGCCTGTAATTGAGGGTAAGTGTTGAGTGCTGTGATTGAGGATAAGTGTTGAGGCCTGGGCTCGAGAGCCTTCATCGAGGAGGTAAATCAGAGCGTGAAAGTAAGATAAAGTGATGTCCTTTTAACTTTCCTCTTTAGTCGGGATGGCAGTTCAAGCAGTGGCAAGCTCCTTCTGTAGGATGGATCAGAGTGTCGCTGGTGGTAAGTGTGTCCAGCTGCAGCTCCTGACTGATCAAATGAAGGAACTGGAGCTAGATGCACTCAGTATCATCCGGGATAAGCATGATAGATAGGATTTTTAACAAAGTGGTTACACCTAAGCTGCAGGCAAACAATGCCTTGCTGGCCACCAGGAAGTGCAAATGGAGTAGGCAGAGCAAAATGTTTTTAAGAACCATGACGTCGAGGGCAGCAATCTCTAGATTACTTTGAGTGCCACATGTGTGTGAATGTAGGAATAGTCGAACAGGACCAATAAGTTGGTGCAGGGGGGAGGGATTTGGATTTTTGGAACATTGGGATCTCTTGTGAATTAGAGGTGATGTGCACTTGAGAGACAGTTTGCACCTGAACTGGAAAGGAAACCAACATCCTCATGGGCAGATTTTCTAGTGCTACGGGGAAGGGTTTAAACTAGATTACACAGGGTGAGTAATGGGGTGGGAAAGGCAAATAAGAGTTTAGAAGTTGATGCAAAAGTCAACAACATCAAATTCCGTTGACAAGATGGGCAGGAGTGTGGCAGGGAACAAGGAAGGACTATTGGATTAAACTGCGTTTATTTCAATGCTCAACAGAAGTAATAGCGATTACAGAAATATGGCTATAGCACAATAGTAGCCTGAGATTAAATTACTGAGGAATTATCCAGTCAAACCTTGTGGGTGGAGCTGAGAAATAAAAAGGAGAGGGGCCGAATGGCCTCCTCCTGCACCTATTGTCTATTGAGATGATTACCTTATAGGGATTTCATTGTAGTCCACAAATAGCCAATGGGAATTAGAGGGACAAATATGCAGGAACATTGTGGAGATTTGCAAGAATAATTGAGTTGTCATAAAAAGGTATTTGAATTTTCCTAATATAGACTGGGACTGCTATTGTGCCCGGGCTGAAATAGGGTGGAATTTGTTAAGTTTTGATATTTGTAAAGCCTAACCTACTCTTGGGAAATAAGGCCGGGCAAAAGACTGAGCTGCTTGTGAGAAACATTTTGGAACCAATGACCATAATTCCATTGGTTTTAAAATAGTTATGGAAAAGGATAGAACCTACCCACAAGTTAAAAATCTAAATCGTGCGATGGTGAATTTTAACAGTATTGGCCTGGAGCTTGCAGAGGTTGATTGGAGTAAGTTGGCGACACAAGGAACTGCAGATGCTGGTTTCTTTAAAAAAAACTAAGTGCTGGAGTAACTCAGCGGGTCAGGCAGCATCTCTGGAGAACATGGATAGGTCACGTTTCAGAATGGGACTCTTTTGACTTCAGTAAAGTGTGGTTTGCGGGTAAAGGGACACATGGCATGTGGGAGGCTTTGAAAAGTGTGATATTGCAAGTTTGGTTTAGTTTAAAATTACAGCTTGGAAACAGGCCCTTTAGTCCACAGAGTCCGCGCCGACCAGCAATCAGACATACACTAGTTCTATCCTTCACACTTGGGACAATTTACAGAACCCAATTAACCTATATGTCTGTAATGTGGGATGAAACCGGAGCATCCGGAGAAAACCCATGCGGTCACAGGCAGAAAATGCAAACTCTGTACAGAGAGCTCGCATAGTCAGAATCGAACCTGGGTCTCTGCTGCAGTAAGGCAGCAACTCTATTGCTGTGCCCTGTGCCACTCTGGTCTGCATGTTCCTTTAGAGTGAAGGCAAGGGCGGCAAGAGTAGGAAACACTGGATGACAAGAGGTATTGAGGCTCTGGGTAAAAGAAAGGAGGCTGTATGGGTCAGGTACATGCAGTTGGGATCAAGTGAGTCTCTGGAGGAGTAACAAAGATACAGGAATGCCCAAGAAAATCAGGAGGGTATAAAAGTGGCATGAGATCACTTTAATTGTTAAAATTAAGTAGAATCCAATGAAATGTTATGTACATTAAGGGAAAAGGATAATTAGAAAGAGAATGAGGCCGCTCAAAGACCAAATTAGACATATATCTATGTAAATGGGTATGGTCCTCAATAAGTCCTAGCTCACATGTCAGAGAGAGAGACAAATCAATCTTTCTCTATGAATTAAATGGTTTTGGAAAGGCAAGGAGGAAAGAAAAATAACTCCAATAGTGTCTACCTTCTGCCAAAATGGTTAGAGCATGTTATTATCATAACCCATATTTTGCAATGACAGAGAGACAAGCATGAGACATCATGGCAACACCTATATTCTCTGAACCATCATCCGTTAAAAAATATTGTATTCTGAGCATGAGACACCAAGAATGTCTACATTACCTCCACTATGTTGGGCACCTATGTCTGTTGGTTTATTCACCAGCTAATCCATTCCATTACTTCCATCAGCCTGGCCCCAAAACAATAGCAGTACAAGACACTGTTATTATTGAAATTTCAAGGATCCCAGAAAGATGGCTCTTCCCAGGCAGCCTTAAATCAGCCACGCAACAGGAGCTGCAGTATGTCCACAGTGTCTGGATTGCCTGAGGTATACCACAATCAGAATCTACAAAGGGATAATAGCATCCTCTCACAGGTCAATATCACAACATTGAAGCCCAAATCACACTCCATCAGTTCCAATAGGCAGAACAGATTTGCAGCCCAATGCCAGACATCTAAAACAAACACGATATTCTGAGCTCCATCATGCCAATGATTACCAGATGAACAGACAAAATGACCCAGGGATGTAATCAAAGTTCTCCCAATAAACTGCAACATGTCCATTACCTTGTGAGAACCCCTTACCCCTGTTCTAAATGGATGATTAGCACTTGGGATGACTTTGAAGAATATGTCATACAGAAGCTCGGGGTAAATGGTGGAAGTCGTAGCATCTCCCACACCATCTGCCTTGTCAAGCATTTCCTGACCAGCTGAGGTGGGCTGCAGACCTCCCCCCACCCCACCCAACACACACACACCCCATAGAACACAATTATCATCATCAATCAATCCTCAATGACTGCACAAGACAGTGACTTTGTCCAAATTATGCGATGTTACCCAGGTTGCCACTTTAAATCAACTGATCGTGCTAGTATCAAATCTTCTGTAATGACCAGTTTGCATTGATTATCAGAATTCAAATCAGTAATTTAAATTATGAACCATAATAGTCCAAAAGCAACTTACCCATCCCAAAGGTCATACTTATGAAATTCCAATAACTTTAGTTTACATTCCCCAAGTCCTTGATCTTCATCTTTTTGAAGTCAAAGCAAACCAATTTGTGAAGTTGTCCAGAGTTCACATGGGTTGCCATTTCTTCAAAATGACAAATTTGGTCAAGTTCGGACAAGTGCATTTTCTTTTTCTTTTGAGTGCTTGGAAGGTTGTTATTATACAGATAATCACTCAATTTCATTTGTGAAGTGGTGTCAATTTGATCAGGCTTTCCTCACTCTAAAACAAGTTCAGTTAATTTCTGCAATCTATTTGCAACAGGGAAATGGACTAAGATCCAGGTGAAATATGGTTGCATTAGTTAATTTAAGCAAGTCATATCCGAATTGTTTTTATTTTAGATTTTCAGTCTAAGTGGATATGTGTCAGTTACAACAAGGGCCTCGGTAAAGCACTTTGTAGAATTCTAAAATTCATTATTTTTTAATTTCTCTTGCTGAGAGATGGTCTATCTATAAATCACTTTTTATTACTTTGGAGCAGTTGATAGTCTTCTGTCTCCATTCTCGGAGAATGAGATTAATTATATCCAAAGTATGTGCATCTGCTTCAGATTTTAGCTCTTCTAACAACCAAATGTCCATGGAAACAATTTTTAGAATATTCACTTTGTAATGGGAATAATTCTTGAACAAACATTCCAGCAATTACAAACTTTAAAATTAGTCTCATCAGCATAATCCATGGCAAAGTACTCATGTTACTTAGATATAAGCCACATGATCCTTTCTGAAGAACTGGTGTATTAAAGGATGATAATACTATTAGAATGAATAAGTAACAAATTAAGAATCATCAACTGCACCTTGTGGAAATGATCAATATTGATAACGATACTCGAGGATCTGTGAAACTTATCAGACCCAGATGAATGGATTAGAATGACCAACAGCCTTCAGACAATAACTGGTAAAAACCCTGTTATACAAACTCTCATGTTACCACGACATACCACTGAACAGCACAGAGCAATTTGAATCAACATAAAAGGAAACCGTCAACAAACAATCCTTATTATAAATTAAATTTTACTATTTTGAGGTAAGTACAATGACATTTTGATTGGAACTAGTCCGTGATGAAGAGAAATAAAAACATTTTCTTCAAATGCAAACATTTCTAATAATGCTACATTCTCCCCTCTCCTTGTAATCTTACCTTAAACATCAGGTAGTCATCCGGGTGTTCTGCATACATCGATGACAGCTTGTACTGGTTCTCTGTCGTGACATCAATCTTGTAACCCGTCAGGGTGTAGCAGACAGCTCGGAATTCCTGAATCTTCTTCTGGAACACCTCCTTCAACCGTTGGTTCTTCAACTCTGCACTGCTTACTTGCCTGCGCATCTCTGAGTACAAAGTTTGCAAAATATTATTTTATCACTGGATCAGTGGACATCAATCAATTTTAATGAATATCCCAATGGCAATCAATAGCAATCAAAGCTGCAATGTTTCAAGAGAGTTATAAATCTGCTGTCTAATAGGATGGGCTCAGATAGATTTTATGGAATGAAATGAATGCAAAGTTGTAACCTTATGAGTGGTTCAGATAACATATGAAACAAAGAATATAGCATCATTAACCAACTCAGTGTTGTCAATAAAAGGTTATTGCATAAAACCTCCCCTAATCACTCACAATTTTTATTTGGTTGCAGTGTCGATAGGATACAACATCCTTCTAAAGAATAACATTTTTCTATTTCAGCATTGCTCCATCATTCACATATCACACATTCTTCCACACATATTATAAAAACTGAAGATAGACACAAAATGCTGGAGTAACTCAGCGGGACAGGCAGTATCTCTGGAGAGAAGGAATGGAAATCACATTTTAATCATAGCTAAAGATGGTTATCATCCCAAACCACTGGAGCATTCCTTCATTGTTGGACAATTTTGCAGTGTTACAAGAATGCAACTTGGAACTATAAATTATTGCATCGTATGGGAGGCGCATTCCCAATCTCGTTGTACCCCTGTACAATGACAATAAAGATATATTGTATTGTATTGTATTGTAATGAGAATGTGATTCTTGGCTGTTAGAAACATCATAACTTGCTAATTTCCATGAATTAATTTTGGGACCCATAACCAAAGGATGATCATTATCAAATCTAAGAAATTAAAGAGAAATTCCTTTAACCAGAGTGGTTACAATATGGAAAAACAGTAGAAACAAAGAACTGGTTTATACCAAAGATAGACACAAAGTGCTGGAGCATCTCAGCGGGTCAGGCAGCATCTCTGGAGAAAAAGGATAGATAAAGTTTTGGGCCGGGACCCTTCATCAGACTTTTCAGACCCACTGAGTTACTCCAGCACTTTGTGTCTGTCTTTGGTTACCATATGGTCCTGAACAGAGTCTTCCCAATACGTTGACTACCCTTCTGTCTCCACCGATGCTGCTTGACCTCCTCTGTTCCTCCAACAGTTTGCTTTTATGGCTAGATGTTACTCACTTCATTGTGGAAGTGATTACTCACATGGCATTATGGAAGCAAGCAATATAGGCCAATAATATAGCTATATACAAAGGGATATTAGGATATGCTGAGTGAATAATGGCAGGAGGCAGCTTATGTAGTGCATAAAATCAATGAGAACCACTTGGGCAGATTAGACCGTGGGACACATATTATGTAGTTTTATGCAGTAATGTGACAGTTTTAATCTATATCACGACAAAGCTAGCTAATCTCCACATGATATGTTTACGACCTTGATTGTTGTGCTTTTTTATTGATAGCTCGATCAAACAAAATAAATAATAGAAGTACGCCAAATAGCCGCTCAAGTTGCTCTCACTATGAAGATCCTGGCACATTTGAAACATGCTGAGGCTCTATCAGGCATGGGTCAGGCCGCATTTGGAGTACTGTAAGCAATTTTGGGCACCATATGTGAGGAATGAAGCGCTGACTCTGAAGAGGGTCCAGAGGAGGTTTACAAGAATGATCACAGGAATGAATGGGTTAGCATATGATGAGCATTTGATGGCACTGGGCCTGTACTCGCTGGAGTTTAGAAGGATGAGGGGGGCATCTCATTGAAACTTACCAAATAGTGAAAGGCTTGGATAGAGTGGATGTGGAGAGGATGTTTCCACTAGTGGGAGAGACTAGGGCCGGAGGTCATAACCTCAGAATTAAAGGACGTCCTTTTAGGAAGATGAGGAGGAATTTCTTTGGTCAGATGGTAATGAATCTGTGAAATTCTTTGCCACAGAAGGCTGTGGAGGCCACGTCAATGGATATTTTTAAAGCAGAGATAGATAGATTCTTGATTAGTACGGGTGTCAAAGGTTATGGGGAGAAGGCAGGAGAATTGGGTTAGGAGGGAGAGATAGATCAGCCATGATTGAATGTCGCAGGAGACTTGATGGGCCTAATGGCCTAATTTTGCTCCTATCACTTTTGACCTTATGAAACTGCTCTCAACTCACCTTTTATGCCTGCCCTCATAATCCTCAACTCACTCAATGCCCCAAATTCTGCCTCTCAGCCTTGAACAGATTCAATAATCTGCCTACCATCTCTCTAGGATAGGCATTACCATAGATTCAGAGCTCTCTGGGAAGCCTCTCGCTCGGAAACTTTGACCCTTGGTTTTAGACTCCCCTACAATTGGGAATCATTCTCTCAACATTAGCTCATCAAGTATTGAGTATTTCAATAAGATCACCATTTGTTCTTCTTAGATCAAAACATTGATCCCAATGGTTATGGCAAGGCTTCATTACTTTTATACTCCATCCCTCTTCCAAGAAAGGCCATTCCATATGACTTATTAATTATCTGCTCTGCCAGTGCACAAACATTGACCCCGTCCTGAACTGTGAGTCTGTTTCCATTTAAATTGCTTTTCAGTACCTCCTTTCTGTGTGTAACTATACATTTCCCCACACTACATTTGCCAATTTGTTTGCTCACTTTCTCCCTTTAAACCTATCCTATCCATGTGCATGTCCATTTGTTCTTTAAACATTGTGATAGTACCTGCCTCAATGACCCCCTCCGGCAGTTCGTTCTCTATACCTACCACCCTTTGTGTAAAAAAGTTGCTCCTCAGGTTTCTGTAAAATCTTTCCCCCCTCACCTTAAATCTATGTCCTCTTGATTCTTGATACCTACACTGGGTAAAAAAACTGTGCATTTACCCTATCTATTCCTTGCAAAGATCATCCTCCTGTGCTCCAAGGAATAAAGTCCTAGCTTGCTCAACCTCTCCCTATAGCTCAGACCCTCCAGTACTGGCAACATCCTTGTAAATCTTCTCTGCACCTTTTCAAGCTTAACACCATCTTCACTAAAACAGGGTGACCAAAATTGAATACAATACTCAAAATGTGGCCTCACCAATGCCTTGTACAAATGTAACAAGACTTCTCAACTTCTATTCTCAATACTCTGACTGATGAAGGTCAATGTGTCCAAAGCCTTCTTGACCACCCTATCTATCCCATCATATACCCTGCTCATTATAGAAACATACAAACATAGAAAATAGGTGCAGGAGGAGGCCATTTGGCCCTTTGTGCTAGCACCGCCATTCATTGTGATCATGGCTGATCATCCACAATCAGTAACCTGTGCCCAACTTCTCCCCATATCCCTTGATTCCACTAGCCCTCAGAGCTCTATCTAACTCTCTCTTAAATTCACCCAGCGATTTGGCCTTCACTGCCCTCTGTGGCAGAGAATTCTATCCTGAAATAACTCAAATACAATTTCCCTTTCATTAAGTCACCTTGACTCTGTTTACAATATGGATTTCCAAATGTCTTGTAATCACTAGCTCAATACTGCATTTTACCAAAGACAGGCTCATCTATATTTTGCTTCTGTCCTATGCAGATAACTTCTTTATTACATAAGGATGCAGGCAATGAGATCTACTGTTAGCCTTTAGATCCATTTGTTTGACAAGAACCTTTTCTCTAATTAGAATAATTCTTCAAAGTTCCTCCTCTTCTGTTCCCTCTCATTTTTATGGTATTATTAGGATGCTTCCCTCATCTTCTGCTTGGATGATGGACGGAATATTGTAATTCTCTGCCAGTTCCATATTTCCCATTACCAATTCCTCATTCAATCTGCAAGGGGCCAACTACTTGATACTTTTTTTTAAATCTTGTGAACATTGTTATTATTTTAACATGTTTCTTGCTACTTTACTTTCATAATTTTTGTTGCAGATAACTTCATACCTTTTCATTTTATCTGAATCACCTTTTACTAGTTTTGAACATTCACCTATCTGCACCATTAATCTTCACAGCACTGCACGCCTTTACTTTTATTCTGACACTCTGCTTAATTTATTTTGTTAGTTACGGATGAATTACCTTTCTCTTAACAGTGGTTCCAATGAGATATTTCTTGGTTGAACATATTTATTTAAACCTTCCACTTCATCGACTTTTAATCTATTTTCCTAGTCCACTTTAGACCTTTGCAATTACCTTTATTTACCTTTAAAGTACTAGTTTATTACCCTCAAACTGAATGTGAAATTCTATCAAGTTATGATCACTCTTCTCCAGAAGTTCCTTCTCTAGAATTAGTTCCTCTTTATTCCACATTATCAAGTCTAAATTAGTCAATTCCATGATTCATTATGTAATTTATTTTTCTGAATTTATCCCAAATATAATATAAACTCATGTCCAAAGTTAACAATGCCAGAATATATCTGAAATAAAATATTCTGCTTCAACATGCAAAGTAAAAAACAATATTTAAACCTAATCCTTTTCTTTGCACTGACGAACAAACGGGATGTATTTTTGTATTGTAAATTCTGTGCAGGCTAAGCATTGAATCTTTTATTTAGAAAGTATCAATTTTGTTTTACGTTCTTCAGGGTTTTGAAATTAAATATTAATGTAAGGTTGTTTGAATGAATAATTAATAAAATATAATAAAATATTCAAAAACATTTCATCATCATCCAAGGATGCAGGATATAGGAGAAAAATTAGTTAAAACTGTGATTAGTAAATATTGGATTATATTTTAAGATAATGCACCATCACAGTGGCAAGTCTGACGAACAAGTCTGAATAAAATAATTTATAATGCAAAATTGATGCATTGACAACATGACAACTGGATGCACATAAAAAGGATTTCATATATTTCATAAGCATCTGCAAGCAACTGTGATTTTCACAAATTGATAGCCTGTCACAATTCATTACACACTACTGATGTCATTTTATCAATGAAAATTTAAGCATGGATCACAGGGACACTAGTGGAGAGGTTGGGTTTTTTTTTCAAGGAGATGGGTGATCAGTTTGCTAGAAGTAATCACTAAAAAAACAAAAACTACATGAGTGAAGATGGATTTCTCAGATGTTCTAGGCAACATAAATGCAGGCCAATTGAAGCCTACACCATTCACAGGCCACATATACACGGATTGATTTTGTCTACAAGGGCAAACTGAGCATTGTGCGCTCGTTAACATCAATGCATATGCCGATTGGCCTTGGTGCATCTGACCCTCATTCGCATGAAGTACCTCGAATAAAAAGCAGGTAGAGCTACTGCCCATAGTGCCAGAGATCTGGGTTTGTCCTGACCTTGGGTGCTGTCTATGTGAGGTGTGCACGTTCTCTCTGTGACATGGGTGTCCTCCTGGTGCTCTGGTTTCCACCCACATCCCAAAGACATGGGTTGGTAGGTAAATTGCCCTCTGTGAAATTTCCCAAGTGGATGCAAAAGTGGGATAAAATAGAACTAGTGTGAATGGGTGATCAATGGTCGAAGTGGACTTGGTGGGCCGAAAGGCCTTTTTTTCATGCTGTATCTTTCAATCAATTTCAATCAAGCAGTATATTGAGTACCTGATTTCATTTGGAGGCAGGAGAAGGAAAAGTTCTGAAACTCTAACGGTCAAACTGCTGAACTGTTCCATCCATTGAATAAGGAATGGTAAAGACAGATGCATAGAATTTTAAAGAGACTAATTTTTATATACATGGGTGACAGTCGAGAGCGCAGTAAAATAGAACATTGCCTTAAATAATTGTCCTTACTTATTTGCCCTTACATAGTTTATCTCAGTAACACATAGATGTGTTACATGTCTCACATTTAATAATCTAGCTAATCAATGCAATCCATGGTGGTTTTACTTTACTGCAGAAGAAATCACCCAATTTGGTTTTCTTGTAAAACCAACACAATTTAGTGCTGCTGGTCGATGGGAGTAAATAACTGCAATTACATTGGAATCAAGATGTGATGAAAGAAAATATTACTCACTGACATTCAGCACTGGCCTTTAATAGTTAATCAATTGGACGTTTGGAGTTCATAATTTACTTTAACAGATCTTACTTCAGTCAACATTTCGGCTGTTAATAGCGCCAGCCTTTTAAAGAGACGTTATCCATTTATCTTGCTCCTCTTCTAATGATTTGAAACCCATTAAACACTTTTCCATAGAATCCTGCAGCTCAGGAGGCACATTTGGCCCAGCATCTCATGCTCTTTTTCTGGTTACTTTTCTTCCGTCTCCAGACTGTGTTCCCACATTAGATACTGAAGTTCTCAAGATCAGCAGCAAAGCAGATAGTTGCGTAGTTCCCCACCCCTTAAACACATAAATCTGTCTGCAGACCCTGTGTCAAATCAGAACTGCCACAGAATATCATCTCCATTTACTTGAATAGAGAGCGACAGCTGAGGAACCAAGAAATTGAGTAAAAATGCAATTTTTAAAAACAAAGTTACTTGCTCTAACTGTTTAAAAGTGTAATGTATTATTGTGTTTGGGTTTTCTTTTACATTTTCAGTAATTTTAATGAATAATTCTTTTGTTTTTCATGTTTCTGAAAGTCAAAAACATTTACTGTTTGACAGCAGACCTCAGGTGTGGGGATTGGCATGGAGGAGGAGGCTTACCCATCTCTTAATATACTTTCAGCTATTTTATGAGAAGATATATTTCTGTAATTCCTGCACCATCCACTCCCCCAACATGATGCCTATACTACTGTCACATTGAACCTTGCCGTTGAGGCTCGGTTGAACCAGAAGCTCACATTGACAATGAATCTGCAAAAAATTGACCATTGGCAAGAATGCATGGGACGCTTGTCAATGGCAAGAAATTCAGATCCATTAGCTTCTCCTAACCCGAGAAAAAACATACTGTAATGCCAAACTTTTCCGTTAAAGGAAAAGATACATGATATTAATAGATGAGGCCTCATTTGAACATGCATTGTAATTGGTGACAGAAGTAAAAAACGTGCACCTTTATTCTTCAAATTTGTTTAAGTTTCCTATTGCAAAGTACACTTCACTAAGGTCAGGCTCATCCGTTCTCCCAAAAGACCGGATTAGCTTTATTTCTTAACAAGTTATCTAGACTCACAAACATACAAAATGTATTTGTAATAATTATGCAAGAAAAATTAAACTGTGAAGTTCAACTACAGAGATGAGAATTGTAACAACTTTTAATGAGGCAGATTTGGACAATCATTTTTAATTAGTCAAACTGAAATTTTGAATAATTATTCATTTCTGAGGGTTTCTTCTGCTCTGAGAATAAATTGTTTCTCAAGGACATAATGGCTTTATCAGCTCCAAATTAATTATGATTTAAATTTTATAATGGCTAGTAAAATAAATGAAAGTTGCACCCAAATGAATACTAATTACATTATTTTTCAGATTAGTATCTTATCACAAGTCAACTATGAGAGCATTTAAATCCTCTTAAATAAATAATCTGCTTGCAAAAAATATTTTCCAATTTATGACAGGTAATCAGTTTATATTAATTCCGAACTATCGCAACTCCAAGTGCCACATAAATTATTTTCTAATACAATCTCTTTTTCAAAAAAGGTAACATGGAGCCTCTCCCTATTTGAATTTGTGCTGGTGATGAATACAGACTCTCCATTCCAGAAAACCTCCCAGTTTCAGGCATTGAAGGTCCCCACTAAGTACGTCTAAAGTTAGAAAATGGATCTTTTGAAATTTATTCTTACGATGATAAATTTCAAAATCTTTTATTTAAAATCATCATGGAGATCAAGCACATAATATTGACTGTTGACTATAACCACACTGTTAGTCTACATAATATGATAGCTCACAGAAAAATTCTTACTATATTTGTTTAAGGGAAGTAAAGATAACCCAGAAAATTATAGGCCGGTGTGCTTCATGTAGGGTAACCATTGGAAAGGATTCTTTGGCATAGCATTTACTACCATTTGGAAGGGAATGGTCTAATAAAGGACAGTCAGCATGGCTTTGTATGCAGCAGGTCATGACTTACCAACTGGATTGAGCTTTTTAAGGAGTGACAAAGGTGATCGAAGAGTATCGGGCAATGGATGTTGTCTACAAGGATTTTAGGGATTTTATAAGACATTTGATAAAGTAACCTTTGTAAACTGATCTAGAAGATTAAGATGCATGGGATTCACGGTGTCTTGCGTGGATACAGCACTGGCATACTCATAGAAGACAGAGGGTTGTGGAGGAAAGGCATTATTCTGGCTGGAGGTCTGTGACCAGTGGAGCTCTGTAGGGATCTGTGCTGGTACCTCTGATGATTTATATAAATGACTTGGATGTAAAAATAGATGGATTAGTTCATCAGTTTGCAGACAACATCACGATTGCTGGAAATGCAATCAGAAAGTGAGGAAAGCTGTTAAAGCATACTGTGCGATATAGATCAGCTGCAGAAATGGGTGGAGAACTAGCAGATCGAGTTTAATCAAAGCAAATGTAAGCTGTTGCATTTTGGAAGGTCAGATATAAGGGGAAGGCAAGACCCTTAACAGCAATTATGTGCAGATTGTTCTTGGGATCCAAGTCCATCGCTCCCTGAAAGTGGCAATATAAATAAATAGAGTGGTAAAGAAGGCATATGATATGCTTACCTGCATTGGTCGGGGCATTGAGTTTAAGAGTCAGGAAGTCATGATGCAGCTCTATGGGACTCTAGTCGCCCAATTACTGGAAGGATGTGGGGGCTTTGGAGAGGGTGCAGAAGAGGTTTACCAAAATGTTGCCTGGATCAATGGGTTTTAGCTACAAGGGGAGGTTGGACAAATTTGGATTGTAGAATGCCAAAGATTGAAGGGAGATAGAAGTATATAAAATGATGAAAGGTATAGATAGGATAGACAGTCACAATGTCCGTCTCCCCCCCCCCCCCTCCAGGGAGGAAATGTCAAAGAGGGGAGGGCATAGCTTAATGGTGAAAGGGGAAAAGTTTAACGGAGATGTACAGAGCAAGTTCTTTTTAATACAAAAAGTGGTTGGGGCCTGGAACGCACTGCTCGGGGTGGTTGGGGAGGCAGATACAATATTGACATTTAATAAGCATTTAGATGAGCACAATTAAATTAAATCATACTCTTGTGAAAAAGGCACTTGTTTTTTAACCACGTGTTTTCATATGTTTCTTGCATCACTATCACTACTTTGTGCTTTGCATCATTGATAAATCATTTCTGTCCTTCACCCTGTTTTTTTTCTGGATCAGTTATGGTTTCAAAATTTAAATCTTCTGACTGTTAGCCCAATTGTAGAATGGGGCTTGAACACACAACATTCCTTGACTTCCTTGATTTGAAGTCAAGATTTTTATCAACTGGGCTAATTTGCTTCTGAAGTCTTAAGTAATAATCTTTTTTTTTATTTTATTTTTTTATTTTTTTATTAAAAGTACGGTAAATTACAATAATACAACAGGTATATCTTAATACATTTTTTATACCGCTTCCTTTTTTTGAGCTTTGATCATTAACCTCGAGAAAGCCAATTTCACCAAAGGCATCTGATGCTTCCCTGCATGCATTCAGTCACAATCTCTATTGCTACTAAGGATTTTGATGAAGAGTCCCAGGCCTGAAACGTTAACTGTTGCCTCACCAGCCGAATGCTCCTGTCATTCTCTGTTTTTGTTTCAGATTTCCGGCAGTGAAATGAATTCACTGCCACTTCTCTTCCAGGAATGACAATTTGGAAACACTCTCTCTCCTCTGCAGGAGGACTTCCGTCTGTCCATTTTGCCTGTTTACTCTCAGTGGTTTACTCACTCATCAAATCTTTGGTGGTGACAATGGTTTTACACGCTGCTTCCTTCCTGTGGTAGTAGAACTATTTCAGAATCACAGCATAGATTCCATCTATCTACACGCACAATGGACAAGATCATCAATGCACAACTGCTCCAACAGAAACATAGGGAGCAGTATCAACCACAATGCATTCCTTTTTTAACCTTATCAACATCTGTGATTACACTATGATGAACGGGCCGCATTGTTTCACGACTGACATTAGATTATGGAAACAGATACACAAGTGCAATGTCTGTCATGGCAAGAGATCATTAGGTAAACAGAGAAAGAGATTCAAGGGTGTTCTCTAAATCGTCTTGAAGATGTGTAATATTGTCACTGACTTATGGGAATCTTTAGTCCATGATCAGTCAAAATGGAGTTGGGGTTTTTGGGTTGTCATTGAGAACCATGAGTCCATGCAGCAGAACTACAAAGAAGCTAGCCTTAATAAAGAAAGGAACAGCCCTCCCAAACTACCCAACCCTGTCAAGAACATAGAAACGTAGAAAATAGGTGCAGAAGTAGGCCATTCAGCCCTTTGAGCCAGCAACGTCATTCAATATGATCATGGCTGATCATCTAAAATCAGTACCCCGTTCCTGCTTTCTCCCCATATCCCTTGATTCTGTTAGCCCTTGGAGCTATATCTAACTCTCTCTTGAAAACATCCAGTGAATTGGACTCCACTGCCTTCTGTGGCAGGGAATTCCACAGATTCGCAACTCTCTGGGTGAAAAAGTTTTTCTTCATCTCTCCGGATGAAAACGTTTTTCCTGCTGTGACAGTAACCATGAGTCCCACATTGACCTTCACAACCATCTCAGAATCCAGAAGTGGTAGTGAAGCAAGTCATCCTTGATTCCAAGAGACTGCAAAAGCAAAAGCTGAAAAGAAATAAATGATTCAACTGCAATACATTGTACATGAAAAAACACTAAACTCCCAACCTGATGTTTTATTTTTAAACTACAAAGGAGCTTCCTCAATAAATTATAAGGTGTTTTGGAGAAGCAACAGGATCAAAAATACTTTAAACAGCATTGTGAGAATAGACCCGTAATCAACAATGACACCCAGCACAGAAAATATAACTATTTTATGACCCAGCAAAGTGTTCCCTTGAAGGGAGTGACCATTTCTCATAGGTTTCAACTCATTCTTTCTCAATCAAAAAGTGATGTTATAAACTAGACCATGAATCAACCTCATGAATGCAAAATATGATTATAATTCACAACTAACAATCACCTCCTTCACATGTCAATGTTTTTTTTCACAGTATGTTTTTTTCAGGAGTTGGCTTCAAAGTTGCAGGAAATTCCAGCAAGTGTCACAAAAGAATGAAAGATAAAATGGGAAAACCTATCCATGTTCTTCAGATATGTTGCCTGACCCGCTGAGTTACTCCAGTTCTTTATGCCTTTATTATTAAAGAAAAAAAACTTTTTTTCAATTTTAAAATCAATAGTATCAATTAATGGTGAATATTATAACTAAAGTCATGGTACTTTCAAATTTCCAGAGCACTGGATCAAGATAAATACGATGACATCGAACTGATTATCTGTACTGTTTAGCACCATTACCAGCGTGCTACAATCAGAATAATTTTTACTTTATCACTGGAACCACTTATAAAGTCCTTTTATTGATTATTTGGTCTTTTGCAAATAAAGATTAAATGAGTACAATGCAACATAATAATATCTGATCAAAAACCAAATGTAAAAGTCAAATAGAAATCTGTAACTAGAATTTAATGAAATCCTGAACTAGATTCATAGAATCACATAGCAAAGAAACAGGCACTTCACCCCATCATATGTTGACCATCAAGTACCTATCTACACTAATCCAATTAACCAGTACTTGATCTATAACCTTTTCGCCATATCAGGGAGAATGTTCGGCAGCACTCAGAGAGGACCTACTGGAGGGTTCATCCACTGAGGCGGATGGATAGAGCTTAGAAATAAGAAAGGTGCCAGCACTCTAAAGGGATTGCACTATAGGTCCACCAAAAGCAAGTGGGAAATAGAGGAACAGATATGTAGACATATTATCGAAAGATGCCAAAGCAATAGGGTATTCTTAGTGGGTGACTTTAACTTCCCTAACATTGACTGGGACTTGCTCAGTGATAAAGGCATGGACAGGGCAGAATTTGTGAGGTGTATCCAAGAGAATTTCTTGAAACAGTATGTGGATAGTCAAAAAAGGAACATACTGGACCTTGTACTGGAAATTGAGCCTGGCCAGGTGACTGGAAGAGCATTTTGGGGATAGTGATCACAACTTCATCAATTTTAAAAGAAAGACACAAAATGTTGGAGTAACTCAACAGGTCAGGCAGCTTCTCCAGAGAACATGGATAGGTGACGTTCGGGTCTCAACCCTTCTATTCGGTAGGTATAAGGTTGTTTTGAATAGGGAGAAGGCTGGACCTTGCAGGAAAGTACTAAATTGGAGTAAGGCAAGCTCAACTTTATTAGGCAAGAGCTCGGGAAGGTACACTGGGCACAATTATTATTGGGTAAGTCTGCAACTGACATGGGGGAGTCGTTTAAAGACCAATTGATTGAAGTTCAGAACCGACATGTTCCAGTGAGGCAGAGGGATAAGAATGGCAAAGTTGGGGCATCTTGGATGACCAAAGAGGTTGTAAACTTGGTCCAAAAAAAAAGAAGTGCATGCAAGGTTTAAGACGATGGAATCAGAGAGGACTTTTGAGAAACAGAAATAAAGATCTCATGCAGGTGATTAGAATGGCCAAAAGGGGCCACAAAATGGCTTTTGGTGAGTTGGATTAAAGAAAATCCCAAAGCTTTTTATACCTATACTATGCTAAAAGCAGGTGGGTAACCAGGGAGAAGGTAGGACTATTCAAAGATCCAGAAGGGAATTTGTGCTTAGAGTCTGAGAATGTACGTGAGGTAGTCATAGATTGATACAATGTGGAAACAGGCCCATCAGCCCAACATGCCCACACTGGCCAACAATGTCCCAATTACCCTAATCCCACTGTCAAGGTACACAGTGGGGTATAGATCAGCTATAGTAATGGGCAGAGAAATTGCAGATGGAGCTTAATCAGAGCAAGTATGAGGTGTTGAACTTTGGGAGGTCAAATGTAAGGGGAAATATATAATCAATGGCATGAACCTGAACAGCACAGAAGGGTCTTGGGGTCCAAGTTCATAACTCCCAGAAAGTGGCAACACAAATAGATAGAATGGTAAAGAAGGCATATGGAATGCTTGCTTTCGTACATCAGAGCATTGAGTATGCGTCAGGAAGTCATGATGCAACTATATAGGACTTTGGTTAGGCCACATTTGGAGTATTGCGTGTATTTATGGTCTCCCCATTACAAGAAGCATGTGGATGCTTTGGAAAGGATGCAGAGGAGGTTTACCAGAATGATGCCTGGATAGGGCATACCACAGGGAGAGATTGGACAACCTTGGATTGTTTTCTCTGAAACACCAGAGGTTGCGGGAAACCCAATAGAAGCATATAAAATTATGAGAGGCATAGATTGGGTAGACTGGCAGAACCTTTTCCCCAGGAGGGAAAAATCAAATACCATAGGGCATAGCTTTAAGATGAGAGGGGGAAAGTTTAAAGGAGATGTGCAGGGCAACCGTTATTTACAGAGAGAGTGGCGAGTTGCTAGAATGCACGGTCGGAGTTGGTAGTTCAGGCAGATATAATAGTTGCATTTAAGAGACTTTTGGATAGCATATGGATAACAGGGAATGGGTATAGATTATATGCAGGTAGATATGAAATGACTGCCTGAAGAAGGGTCTCGACCCGAAACATCACCCATTCCTTCTATCCAAAGATGCTGCCTGTCCCGCTGAGTTATTTGAACATTTTGTGTCTATCTTCAGTTTAAACCAGCATCTGCAGTTCCTTCCTACACATTACTCTTGGTATCGTGCTTGGCACAAACATTGTGGGCGGAAGACCCTGTTCTTGTGAGGTAGTGCTCTATGTTCCTGCACTGTCTGTCAAACGAGAGAAGGGAAATGAAGGTAGACTGTTTGGGACAAGCCTTTGATAATGTTGTCCAAGGTAGCATAAAGTGTAGATGGAGTCAGTGATGGGAGGTCTGCTCTGTGTGATGGACTGGCTACATCTAAAGCTCTCTGCAATTTCTCGTGGTCTTGGGTAGAATTGTTCACAAACCAAGTTGTGTGGCAACTCGGTTTAAGTGCAATGTACACAAACTGTAGCCTTGTCAACATTTTAAGAGTTTAAGTGTTTAATTGCCTTAAGTACCAACAACGAACAATTAACTTCTTACTTGCAGCAGCACAACAGGCCTATACATGCAATGCGCATGGATAATATATAAGCAAAAAAAAGATGAACAGTGCTCTCCATAATGTTTGGGACAAAGACCCATAATTTATTTATTTGCCTCTGTGCTCCACAATTTAAGATTTATAAAATAAAAAATCACATGTGGTTAAAGTGCACAATGTCATATTTTAATAAAGGCCATTTTTATACATTTTGGTTTCACCATGTAGAAATTACAGCAGTTTTTATACATAGTCCCCCCATTTCAGGGCACCATAATGTTTGGGACACAGCAATGTCATGTAAATGAAAGTAGTCTTGTTTAGCATCTTGTTGCATATCCTTTGCATGCAATGACTGCTTGAAGTCTGCGATTCATGTACATCACCAGTTGCTGGGTGTCTTCTCTGGCGATGCTCTGCCAGGCAGCCATCTTCAGCTTATGCTTGTTTTGGGGGCTAGTCCCCTTCAGTTTTCCCTTCAGCATATAAAAGGCATGCTCAATTGGGTTCAGATCGGGTGATTGACTTGGCCAATCAAGAATTGATTATTTTTTAGCTTTGGAAAACTTCTTTCTTGCTTTCGCAGTATGTTTGGGATCATTGTCTTGCTGTAGAATGAACCACCGGCCAATGAGTTTTGAGGCATTTGTTTGAACGGGCAGATAGGATGTGTCTATACACTTCAGAATTCACTATGCAACTACCATCCGCAGTTGTATCATCAATGAAGATAAGTGAGCCAGTACCTTCAGCAGCCATACATGCCCAGGCCATAACACCCCCACCACCGTGCTTCACAAATGAGGTGGTATGCTTTGTATCTTGGGCAGTTCCTTCCCTCCTCCATACTTTGCTCTTGCCATCTCTCTGATATAGGTTAATCTGCGTCTCATCTGTCCACAAAACCTTTTTCCAGAATTGTGATTGCTCTTTTAAGTACTTCTTGGCAAACTGTAACCCGGCCATCCAATGTTTGCAGCTAACCAGTAGTTTGCCTCTTGCAGTGTAGCCTCTGTATTTCTGTTCATGAAGTCTTCTGTGGATAGTGGTCATTGACAAATCCACACCTGACTCCTGAAGAGTGTTTCTGATCTATTGGACAGGTGTTTGAGGATTTTTCTTTATTATAGGGAGAATTCTTCTGTCATCAGCTGTGGAGGTCTTCCTTGGCCTGCCAGTCCCTTTGCGATTACCAGCTGCATCATTGTCACCAGTGCTCTCTTTCTTCTTAATGATGTTCCAAACAGTTGATTTTGGTAAGCCTGAGGTTCATGTATACATCAATTGTGTTTCCTTCATCAATTGTCCGTTACTTCATTACAATAAATTATCAAGTTACTTGGACATGATCCACCATCAACAAATCCAATACTATTTTCTTTAATCTACCCACACTTCTCTAAATAATTCTTAATCCTATGTCCAATTATTGTTTCTCAAACTTTCTCCATCACTTAAGTAACTGGTTTGCATTCACTGGGCTCGTCCCACTCTCTTTTAGAACAAGAGAGTAAAATTTACAATTTTCTAATCCTAAGGCATGATCCCAGAATCAAAACATCTGTAATTTAGTGATTAAAAGATTACAGAAAATATTTATTTTACCTTTGAAATAATAAATTTAAATACATAGAATTTTGTTCTAAATGTACAAGATTTATCCTTCTCGAACCTGATTATTATGGTGTGTATTAACCATGTTTTTGGTCTATAAATAGCTCAAATGGTATCCTGAAATAGTTGCCCGTGCTGGCTATGTCTGATTGTAGAAGCAAGCTATGTTAGGAAACATAATAAACGAGACTTCAGTGTAAACATGTAAACCATAGCCAATGCATAGTGACAGTTCCTTTGACCAGAACAAAAATAAATCATTATTGCAATGTTTGGCTCTTCACTAAACAACGATTGGGGAATTAACAATGCTTAAAGCACAAATTTACAAAGCCCTAATTATCATTCGTTAAGGAACAAAGAAACAGAAACCATACAGCCTTGTTTCTTTGATTTGAATTGAGAGTGCTGATTGCCTCAAAATAATTTTGATCGGTTAATGTGAGCAAGCACTCACCAGGCATACCTACACGTGGGCCCACCTATATTTGGATATTATTATCCAGGCAGCAAAGGCTAGTCTCCAATAGTCTTGGTCATCTTTGCCATAGGATCAAGAATTTATGCTGTGAATTCCACGTGGTAGTCCAAGGAAAATAAGCAGTGTGCTCCACTCCACAGTATGACGTTTATCATCTGGAATCCTCTTGGAAAATCCCAACAGCAACAGATCTGGAGATTTCTACAGACTCGGAATGGCACAGTAGTGTAGCGGTAGAGCTGCTGCCTTACAGTGCCAGAGACCTCGGTTCGATCCTGACTACGGGTGCAGTCTGTATGTAGTCTGTACACTCTCTCTATGACTGCGTGAATTTTCTCTGGGTACTAGTTTCCTTCCACACTCCAAAGACGTACATGTTTGCAGGTAAATTAGCTTCAGTAAAAATTGTAAATTGTTTCTAGGGTGTAGGATAGTGTTTGTGTACGGGGTAACCGCTGGTCAGTGCGGACTTAGTGGGCCGAATGGCTGGTTTCTGCTCTGTATATCAAAAGTAAAGTAAAGTAAAGAATAATATCCTGGACGTTACCATTGACCAGAAACTGAACTGGAATAGCCAGATATACAAAGTGGTTACAAAAACAGACACTAGAACCCTGCGGTAACTCACTTCCTAATTCCCCAAATCCTTCCACCATTTACAAGCCGCAAGTGAGAACAGTGACAAAATACTCTCCACTTGCCTGGATGAATGTAGTTTCAACAGCACTCAAGTTCGACATATACAAGATATAGGAGCGTCCTTGATACACATGCATCCACAACCATTCACTCAATCCACTGCAGCAGTTTGTACCACCCACAAGTCGCACTGCAGCAACTCTCCAAGTCTCTTTACATAGGAGCTTTCAAACACATAACATCGACCAATTTGGTGACAGATTTATGCTCTTAAGGTCTGTTAACTTCATCTCTGACAGCCATGCTTTCAGTTGCCTTGATCTTCTCTCACTTAAACTATCAATTTCTCTTTTTCTTAAAACCTAATTTCAGTGGAAACACTCTGTAAAGTGCAAGTAGTTGCTGTCATTGTCGTCAGCAGGAGGCCACTAGTTTCTCCTGCCTCTGCAGCTCCCTGATAGCACTATTAATTAATCACATAAGCCTGCCTTCTCCTCACAGTCATGTTAATTTTTCCCCTGAGGTTTTCATCCAATCCTCTTTTGAAAGTTATTGAATTTGCTTCCACTGTTCTTTCGGGGAATTATATTCCTGATCATAATTCGTTGCACAATAACATGCCATACATCTAAGGAGGATCGATGCCTCTACTTCCTGAGAAGATTACGGAGACTCGGTATGTCAGAGAAGATTCTCTTGAACTTCTACAGGTGTACAGGAGAGAGCATATTGACTGGTTGCATCATGGCCTGGCTCGGCAACTTGAAAGCCCAGGAGCGGAAAAGACTGCAAAAAGTTGTGAACACTGCCCAGTCCATCACCGGCTCTGACCTCCCCACCATCGAAGGGATTTGAGGGAGTCGCTGCCTCAAAAAGGCAGCCAGCATCATCAGATACCCACACCGTCCTGGCCGCACACCCATTTCACCCCTGCCATCGGGAAGAAGGTAGAGGAGCCTGAAAACTGTAACGTCCAGGTTCAGGAACAGCTTGTTCACTACAGCCATCAGGCTATTAAACACAACAACCTCAAATAAGTTCTGAACTACAATAGACTGTTATTATTATTATTGCACTACTATTGTTTGTTTTTTGAGCATGTGTAATATATATATATATGTGTGTGTGTGTGTGTGTGTGGGTGTGTGGGTGCACTGAAATTTTTTTCTCTCTCTCGTTTATCATATTGTTTCATAGTACACAGTGCACTATGTTTACATATTCTGTTGTGCTGCAGCAAGTAAGAATTTCATTGTTCTATCTGGAACATATGACAATAAAACACTTGACTCTTGAACTATCAACCAGTTTTGATTCTCAGTTGTTTTGGAGTGTTAGTTCAATAGACTAGTTTCACAGTATATTCACTGTCATGAAGCTCTCATCAGTTGCATCATTTTCATATAATTAAAATAAAATACATAATATTAACCACGGTACATTGAGTATTGCTCTTGTTTTCAAATCTGAAGATTGTGGACTCAAAACTCACTCAAAATGTGATTTGCTTATCAAGGCTGACACCAGGGGATTTAGTTAAAAAGCAAGGAAGGCTTGCTGCTACAATACAGGGCTTTTGTGAAACAACATGGGGATCATCTTGTGGTTTCCATGCAGGGAAATACTTGCGTTGAGGATGGTACACACTCAGCAAATAATCCTGGCATGCGGAGGTTAGAGATCAACTGGATTGCCCAAAAGTGGTCTCGTTGAGACACATAAGACCCTGAATTGTAAATGTTGAAAGGATAATTCCTCAGTCTGAAGAATCTGAAACCTAGAGCATGGTCAAAGGTTAAGGAGTTAACGCTTAGGACAGATATGACTGGAAATTTATTTGAAAGCTTTTAGAATTCTCTATTTTGAAGGCTGTCATGGAGTGTCATTCCCTATTTAGAAGGCGGTCATGACTTGGATGAAGGGATTAAAAGTACCATTAGCAAATTTGCAGATGATACAAAGCTGGGTGACCTCACACTTATCCACGTAGTGTGAACTGTGAGGAAGATGCTACGAGGTTGCAGGGTGACTTGGACAGGTTGTGTGAGTGGGTGGATGCATGGCAGATGCAGTTTAATGTGGATAAGTGTGAGGTTATCCACTTTGGAGGTAAGAATAGGAAGGCAGATTATTATCTGAATGGTGTCAAGTTAGGAAAAGGGGAAGTACAACGAGATCTGGGTGTCCTAGAGCATCAGTCACTGAAAGGTAGCATGAAAGTACAGCAGGCAGTGAAGAAAGCCAATGGAATGTTGGCCTTCATAACAAGAGGAGTTGAGTATAGGAGCAAAGAGATCCTTCTGCAGTTGTACAGGGCCCTAGTGAGACCGCACCTGTAGTACCGTGTGCAGTTTTGGACTTTGAGGAAGGATATTCATGCTATTGAGGGCGTGCAGCGTAGGTTTACTAGGTTAATTCCCAGAATGGCGGGACTGTCGTATGTTGAAAGACTGGAGCGACTAGGCTTGTATACACTGGAATTTAGAAGGATGAGAGGGGATCTTATCGAAACATGTAAGATAATTAAGGGGTTGGACACGCTAGAGGCAGGAAACATGTTCCCATTGTTGGGGGAGTCCAGAACCAGGCGCCACAGTTTAAGAATAAGGGGTAGGCCATTTAGAATGGAGATGAGGAAAAACGTTTTCACTCAGAGAGTTGTAAATCTGTGGAATTCTCTGCCTCAGAAGGCAGTGGAGGCCAATTCTCTGAATGCATTCAAGAGAGACCTAGATAGAGCTCTTAAGGATAGGGGAGTCAGGGGGTATGGGGAGAAGGCAGGAACAGGGTACTGATTGAGAATGATCAGCCATGATCACATTGAATGGTGGTGCTGGCTCGAAGGGCCGAATAGCCTACTCCTGCACCTATTGTCTATTGTCTGGTATGTTCAAAGCTGAGATGACCAGGTCAAATAAAATAAACCTAAAGACATGGGGTCTGGGCATAGAAATGGATGCAGTGCAGAGAATGGGCCCGCACCTGTCCTCCACTATCACCCTGAGTACCGGCACACCACAGGGCTGTGTTCTGAGCCCCATGCTCTACTCCCTCTTCACACACGACTGTGTTCCTGCATTCGACACCAACACCATTGTCAAGTTTGCAGATGACACAACGGTGATCGGGCTGATCACCAACGGGGATGAAACAAACTATAGAGCGGAGGTGCAGAACCTGGCGGACTGGTGCTCGGATAACAACCTGTCCCTAAATACCACCAAGACCAAGGAGCTGATCATCAACTTCCGTAGGTCACATAACGGGGAATATGCCCCGATCTCTATCAATGGGGTCAGTGTGGAGAGAGTGTCCAGCTTCAAGTTTCTGGGCACTCACATTTCGGAGGACCTAACATGGTCCAATAACACTGCTGCGCTGGTCAAGAAGGCACAACAAAGACTGTTCTACTTAAGAACACTGAAAAAGTCTGGTCTACCCCAACAGCTGCTGACGACCTTCTACCGCTGCACCATAGAGAGCATCCTAACGCATGGAATCCCTGTGTGGTACCTCAGCTGCACGGAGGCAGAAAGGAAAGCTCTACAGCGGGTAGTCCATAGAGCTCAGAGGGCCATCGGAACACAGCTACCAGACTTGGAGGGCATCTACAACACACGATGCCTCAGAAAAGCCACCAGCATCCACAAAGACTCTTCACACCCCTGCAACAGTCTGTTCGAACTCCTTCCATCGGGCAGACGATACAAGGCCTTCTATGCCCGCACCTCCAGACTCAGGAACAGCTTCATCCCCAGGGCCATAGCTGCTATGAACCGGTCCTGCTGAGCCGGATGGCCACAACGCATAGATCAACTTGCACTTTACCCTGTCCAAAACTGTTATAACTGTTCGTTTCGTTGGGTTGCTGCTGTCTAAATTACCTAAATTAGTGCATCGTATGGGAGGCGCATTCCCAATCTCGTTGTACCCCTGGGTACAATGACAATAAAGATATATTGTATTGTATTGTATTGTATTGTATTGTATTGTATTGTATCTTCTACTGAATGCAGAACTGGATTTTACTGAAGGTAGAACTGCATTGATGAGGCTTAAAGTTTTATTATAACCTTCGATCCAACACTGTCAGCTCAATGCAGCATTGCAGGCGCTGCCTTAGAAGACTGTTAAAACCACTTGCATATGCCGACCGCTCGGATGAAAAGGGTCAAATTATAAGAACATTTTGAATAGACTAGGCTTTTAAATTACTTCGGATTGGGAGATAAAAGGGCAGGCTCACAATTTCTCCCAAACATTTCCATTCATCTGGCTCACTGCGTCTCCAAGAGAAAAAAAGCATGATCTATAGGATTCCAGAAAAAAGCCTATTGGAATCTGCATGTGAGGTAAAGATCCATTCTTTGGAGCTATTGAGGAGGGAGAACATTATATGAAACAAACTATTCAAGTTCCAGCATTTGCTACATCATAGGACCAACATTAACAAAAAAGCTGAGAAGTAGGTCAAAAACTAACCTTGTGCACAAATGACTCCCAAAAAAACATAGTAAAGACACAAAAGGTCACAAAGTGCTGGAGTAACTCAGCAGGTCAGGCAGTATCACTGAAGAACATGGATCGGTGACGTTTTGGGTCGAGACCCTTTTATATAAGGTGAAGAGAGCTTGATTCATTGGAAAAAGGAATTACTGCAGCACGGAAATCAAAATGCTATTTTTTCTTCCTTTGCGACTTCACACCGATTTCATTTATGAGCACACATGTTCATTTATAAAATGTTACAGTTGCACAAGACATTAGTGAGGCTACATTTGGAGTACTTTGTTCAGTTTTGATCACCCTGGTATCGGAAAGATATTCTTAAGCAGGAAAGAGTGCAGAGAAGATTTACGAGAATGTTGCCAGGATTTGTGGGCCCGAGCTACAGGGAGAGGTTGGGCAGGCTAGCACGTTGTTCTTTGGAGAGCAGGAGGATGAGGGGTGATCTTATAGAGGTGTATAAGATCATGAAGGGAATAGATAGTGTAGATGCTCAGAGTCTTTTACCCAGAGAAAGGGAATCAAGAACCAGCGGGCATAGGTTTAAGGTGGGTTGAGAAAGATTTAAAGGAATCTGAGAGGCACCTTTTTCACACAAAGTGTGGTGAGGATATGGAAGGAGCTGCCAAAATAAATAATTGAGGCAGGTACTATAACAGCATTTAAAATACATTTGGACAGGTATATGGATAGGAAAGGTTTAGCAAGACATGGGTCAAATGCGGGCAAATGGAACAAGTATAGATGGAGCATTTTGGTCGGCATGGGAAAGTTGGGCCAAAGGGCCTGTTTTCATACTGTTTGACACATGTCTTTATCTGTGCGATTCCACAATCTTGGAGGCGATGAAGGTGATCCACGAGGATAGGGCGGTGGATGTTGTCTAGATGGATTTTACTAAGACATTCAATAAACTTCTTCATGGTAGGCTGGTTCAGAAGATTAAGATACATAAAATCGACATTGACTTGGTCGTTAGGAAAGTGAACTAGCTTACTCATAGAAGACATAGGGTTGTGGTGGAAAGGTTATTCTGGTTGGAGGTCTGTGACCAGTGGAGTTCTGCAGGGATCTGAGCTGGGACCTCTATTCTTTGTGATAAATATATATAAATGATTTGGGTGCAACATTAGATGGGTTACTTTGTGGATTACATTCAAATTGGTGGAGTTGTGGTCAGTGAAGAATGCTGTCAAAGTATATAGTGCGATATGGATCAGCTGCAGATCAGAGCAAGTGTGAAATGATGCAGTTTGAGAAGTCAAATGTAAGGGGAAAGTATACAGCTGATGACGTCTTTTAACAGCATTGATGTACAGAGGGATCTTGGGATCCAAGTCCATAGCTTCCTGAAAGTGGCAACGCAAGGAGGTTTAGTGGTTAAAATAAGTGTATGATTATGCTTGCCTTCAACAGGCGAAGCATTGAGTATAAGAGTCAAGAGGTCGTAGCAGCTTTGTAGGACTTTGGTTAGGCCGCATTTGGAGCATTGTGTGCAGTTCTAGTCGTATCTTTACTGGAAGGACGTGGAAGCTTTGTAGAGGGTGCAGAAGAGGTTTACCAGAATGCTGCCTGTTTTAGAGGGTATTAGCCAGAAGGAAAATCTTGTACTGTTTTCTCTGGAAAACTGGAACTTTTTAGAGGAGACTTGAAAGTATATAATATTATGAGAGACATAGGTACAGTCAGAGATTTTGTTCCCCAGGGTGGAATGTCAAAGACTAGAAGGCATAGGTTTAAAGTCAGAGGGGCAAAGTTTAAAGGAGATGTGCAAGGCATTTTTTTTACACACAGTGGTGAGTACCTGGAACATGCTGCCAGGGGTTGTGATGGAGGTAGATAGGATAATGACATTTAAGAGACTTTTAGATAAGCACATGGAAATGCAAGGAATGGAGGGATATGGATCATATGCAGGCAGATGAGATTAGTTTATCTTGGTATTATGTTTGGCACATACATTGTGGGCCAAAGGGCCTGTTCCTGTGCTGTTCTATGTTCTAATCAGAAGGTCATACCAAATGCCAGAGTTTCATCATTTCATAAAGCAGAATTAAGCCATTTGGCCTATTGAGTCTGCTCCACCATTCAATCATGGCTGATATATATTTCCCTCCCAATCCCATTCTCCTGCCTTTTCTCTGTAACTTTTGACACCCTTACTACTCAAGAACCTGACAATCTCTGCTTTAAAAATACCCAATGATCAGGCCTTCACTGTCGTCTGTGACAGAATTCTACATATTCTGACTGAATTCTGACCCTCTGACTAAAGAAATTCCTCCATCTCCTTTCTAAAGGTATGGACTTTTATTCTGAGTCTGTGACCTCTGGTCCTCGATTCTCCCACTAGCGGAAACATCCTCTCCACATCTACTCTATCCAGGCCTTTCACTATTCTGTAAGATTCAATGAGGTTCATCCCTCTTCCTTCTAATCTCCTCTGGGCCTTCTCCAACGCCAGCACATCCCTCCTCAGATAGGAGGCACAAAAAAGATCACAATACTCAAAATACAGTCTGACTAGTGCCTTATAATGCCTCAGCATTACTTCCGGCTTTTATATTCTAGTCCTCTCGAAATAAATGCTAACATTGCATTTGCCTTCGCCACTACCAATTCAACTTGCAGTTTAACTGACACTCCAGTACAATACTGGGAAAATGCTGCACTGTGTGAAATGTGATCTTTTAAATTATATTTAAGACTCAGATTCAAAGTATACAATCGTTTATCCTGGAGAAGAAATATGGATTTACAGTGCATTCAGAAAGTATTCAGACCCCTTCACTTTTTCCACATTTTGCTATGTTACAGCCTTATTTTAAAATTGATTTTTTTTAATCATCGCACAATACCCCATAATAAAAAAACAAAAACAGGTGTTTAGAAATTTTTGTAAATTAATTAAAAAGAAATAACTGAAATATCACATTTACATAAGTATTCAGACCCTTTACTCAATACATTGTTGAGGCACCTTTGGCAGCGATTACAGCCTCAAGTCTTCTTGGGTATGACGCTGCAAGCTTGGCACACCTGTATTTGGGTCATTTTTCCCATTCTTCTCTGCAGATCCTCTCAAGCTCTGTTAGGTTGGATGGGGAGCATCGATGCACATTTATTTTCAGGTCCCTCCAGAGATGTTCGATCGGGTTCAAGTCCGGGCTCTGGCTGGGCCATTCAAGGACATTCACAAACTTGTCATGAAGCCACTCCTGCGTTGTCTTGGCTGTGTGCTTAGGGTCGTTGTCCTGTTGGAAGGTGAACCTCTGCCCCAGTCTGAGGTCCAGAACGCTCTGGAGCAGGTGTTCATCAATGTACTTTGCTCCGTTCATCTTTCCCTCGATCCTGACTAGTCTCCCAGTTCCTGCCACTGAAAAACATCCCCACAGCATGATGCTGCCACCACCATGCTTCACCATAGGTATGGTATTGGCCAGGTGATGAGCGGCGTCGCTTGGCATTCAGGCCAAAGAGTTCAATCTTGGTTTCATCAGACCAGAGAATCTTGGTTCTCATGGTCTGAGTCCGTTTGGCAAACTCCAAGTGGGCTGTCATGTGCCTTTTACCGAGGAGTGGCTTCCGTCTGGCCACTCTACCATAAAGACCTGATTGGTGGAGTGCTGCAGATATAGTTGTCATTCTGGAAGGTTCTCCCATCTTCACAGAGGAACTCTAGAGCTCTGTCAGAGTGACCATCGGGTTCTTGGTCACCTCTCTGACCAAAGCCCTTCTCCCCCGAATGCTCAGTTTGACTGGGCGGCCAGCTCCACGAAGAGTCCTGGTGGTTCCAAAGTTCTTCCATTTAAGAATGACGGATGCCACTGTGCTCTTCGGGACCTGCAATGCTGCATAAATTATTTTATACCCTTCTCCAGATCTGCGTCGCGACACAAACCTGTCTCGCAGGTCTACGGACAATTCCTTCATCTTCATGGCTTTGTTTTTACACTGTCAACTGTGGGACCTTATATAGACAGGTGTGTGCCTTTCCAAATCATGTCCAATCAATTTAATTTACCACTGGTGGACTCCAATCAAGTTGTAGAAACATCTCAAGGATAATCAATGGAAACAGGATGAACATAAACTCAACTTTGAGTGTCGTAGCAATGGATCTGAATACTTATGTAAACGTGATATTTCAGTTATTTCTTTTTAATTACTTTGCAAAATTTTCTAAACAACTGTTTTCGCTTTTTTATTATGGGGCATTGTGTGTAGATTGATGATAAAAAAAAGAATTTAATCCATTTTAAAATAATGCTGTAACATAGCAAAATATGGAAAAAGTGAAGGGGTCTGAATTCTTTCTGAATGCACTGTAACTAACTTGCTTAGTAAATGTCTATCCCTCACACAAACATTACTATATTATCTGATAGGAAAAAAACCCACAGATGCTGGTTTAAATCAAAGGTAGACACAAAATGCTGGAGTAACTCAGCGAGTCAGGCAGCATCTCGGGAGAGAAGGAATGGGTGACATTTCGGGTCGAGACCCTTCTTCAGTCTGAAGTAACGGGTAACTAAGAAAAGAAATTCAGTAAAGTCAAAACTTGTCAAAAATTCCTTTTTAAAACATCTCCCACTGACTTTCTCATCTCCTTGGAGACCTGTCACTGCATATCGCTTCTCAGCAACAAAATGCTCAGCTCATAACAGCTGTGGGAATATCAGCAGTTAGTTCCATGGGGATCTCAGAAGATTACCATTTTAAGGACCTGGGTGCCAATCAGGATTCAACCAAACCAGAAAATTTTCAGCGCTGGCTGAGAACTAGAGTGCACATTGTCAAGGCTGTCAAAACCTGAGAGTTAAAATACTGAATTTGAAAGAGAGAAAATTCATGTTTTTATTATTAATCCAAATCATATGTTGCAATAAGAATTTACTTATTGCTGTATCCTTACTATTACTCTCTGGACAGAACAACTGGCATTTGCAATGCATCTTTAATATTGCCAAGATGCTCCAAAGCATTTCAGAAAAAATGAATAACTTGCAAAAAAATGTCATCGTTCCTTTTTTTGTGATGGCAGTCAAAATGTGGATAGCAAGATCCTTAAATGGTTCCAACAAACAATAAGAAATTAAGAATTGCATTCATACAATGCCTTTATCAACCTAAGAACATGTAAGAACATGCAACCAATTCAGTACTTTTGAAAATAAAGACTATGGTAAATGTATGAAAATGTAAATTGTAGGCTTGGTTGGAAGCTAAATATTGATCAGGATCACAGGAATATCCTTGCTATTTTCTTTAATATTTAATTTCCACTGTCAATCCCAAACAACCCATCTTTAATCTGCTTCAAAGGACTTTGAGGTAAGCAAATTGGAAGTGTAAGGGTGGAGTTAATGGGAAAGAGAGTGCAGGAAAGAGAGTGCAGGAAATGATACAGGTCTCCCAAATTAATGGGACGGAAAGTTCAAGAAGGGGTAAGAGAGGAAGGTCGGGTAAAATCGGGAGAAGTGAGAAGGGAGGTGAATACTGAATTAAAGGTGTTGTACTTGAAAGTGTGTAGTATAGGAAACAAAGTGGATGAGCTTGTAGCACAGTTAGAGATTGGTAGGTATGATGCTGGAGGAATTACAGAGAAGTGACTGGAAGAGGATCGGAGCTGGGAGCTAAATATTCAGGGTTATACGTCATATCGGAATGACAGGAAGGTGGGCAGGGGTGGGGTAGCTCTGTTGGTTAGGAATGAAATTCAGTCCCTAGTGAGGAGTGACATAGGATCAGAGAGTCAAGTCGAGTCATTGTGGATTGAGCTGAGATATTATACGGGTAAAAAGACCCTTATGGGAGTTATTTACAGGCCCCCAAACAGTAGCCAGGATATAGGGTACAAGTTACATCAGGAGATAAAATTGGCATGTAAAAAAGGCAATGCTACAGTGATCATGGAAGATTTCAATATGCAGGTAGACTGGGAAAATCAGGTTGGTACTAGGTCCCAAGAAAGGGAATTTGTAGGGTGCTTCTGAGATGGATTCTTAGAGCAGCTTGTAGTGCAGCCTCCCAGGGAAAAGGCAATTTGGACAGTGTTATGTAATGAATCGGATTTGATAAGGGAACTCAAGGTAAAAACCATTAGGAGGTAGCGACCACAACATGTTAAGTTTTAATCTGCAAGTTGAGAGGGAGAAGGTGAAATCAGATTGCAGCTGGGCAAAGGGCACTACAGAAGCATGAGGGAGGAGCTGGCAAACGTTGGCTGGAAAGGGACCCAAGCAGGGATGACGGTGGCAGGAATTTCTGGGAAAAATCCGGAAGATGCAGGATCTTTTCATTCCAAAGAGGAAGAAAGATTCTCGGGAGAAAGAGGTGACCGTGGCTGACTAGGGAAGTCAAGGACAGTATAAAGCTAAAAGAGAAGGCGTATAACATAGCAAAGATTAGTGGGAAGCCAGAGGATTGGGAAGCTTTTAAAGAACAACAGAGGGTAACTAAAAAGAAAATACGGGAAGAACAGATGAAATACAAAGATAAGCTAGCCAATAATATAAAAGAGGATAGCAAGAGTTTCTTCAGTTATATAAAGAGCAAGAAATAGGCAAGAGTGGACATTGGACCACTGGAGAATGATGCAGGAGAAGTGATAATGGGGAATAAAGAAATAGCGGAGGAGTTAAATGACTTTTTTGCATCAGTCTTCACAGTGGAAGACACCAGCAACGTGCCTGAAATTCAAGAGAGCCAGGGGGTGGAAGTTAGTGGAGTGGCTATTAGCAGGGAGAAGGTACTTGGGAAGCTGAAAGGGCTGAAGGTAGTTAAGTCACCTGGGCAGGATGGACTGCACCCCAGGGTTCTGAAACAGGTGGCTTCAGAGATAGTGGAGGCATTGATAGTGATCTTTCAGGGATCACTAGAGTCAGGAGTGGCCCAGATGATAGGAAAATTTCCAATATTACCCCGGTGAACAAAAAGGGAGCAAGGCAGAATAGTGATAACTATAGGCCAGTTAGTCTGACTTTGGTGGTTGGCAGGATTTTAGATCCATTATAAAGGATGAGGTTACAGAGTACTTACAAGTTCACGATAAAATTGGCCAACGTCACCATGGCTTTGTGAAGGGGAGGTCTTGCTTGACAAATTTGCTTGAATTCTTTGAAGAATTAAATAGCAGGACAGACAAAGCAGATGCTCTTTACTTAGATTTTCAGAAAGCCTTTGATAAGGTGCCACACGTTAGGCTATTTAAGAAGATGAGATCCCACAGTATCAAAGGGCAGATACTAGCATGGATAGCAGGTTTGCCGGAAGTCAGAAGGCAAAGAGTGGCAATAAAGGGGGCTTTTTCTGGTTGACTGCCAGTGACTAGTGGAGTTCCGCAAGGGTCGGTGATGGCGCCACTATTCTTCACGGTCTATATTAATGATTTGGACGAGAGGATTGAAGGCTTTGTGGCAAAGTTTGCAGATGATACGAATATAGGTGGAGGGACAGGTAGTGACTGTAGATAAAGCAGGGACTCTGCAGAAGGACTTGGACAGGTTGGGAGAGTGGGCAGAGACGTGGCAGATGGAATATAGTGTAGCAAAATGTGTAGTCATGCATTTGGGTAGTAGGAATAAAGGCGTAGACTAATTTCTAAATGGGGTGAGAATCCAGAAATCGGAGGTGCAAAGGGACGGAGTGCTGGTGCAGGATTCTCAAAAAGTTAATCTGCAAGTCGAATTGGTAGTAAAGAAGCAAACTCAATGCAAATTTCAAGAGGGTTTGTACACATAAACAGGGATGTCATGTTGAGGCTCTATAAAGCGCTGGTAAGGCCGCATTTAGAATATTGTGAGCAATTTTGGGCACCATATCTGAGGAAGGATGTGCTGGCTCTGGAGAGGATCCAGAGGAGGTTTACAAGAATTATCCCAGGAATTAGTAGGTTAACCTATGATGTGCATTAGTCGGCACTGGGCCTGTACTCGCTGGAGTTTAGAAAAATGAGGGGGGGACCTCATTGAAATATTCAGAATAGTAAAAGGCTTGGATAGAGTGGATGTGGAGAGGATGTTTTCATTCGTGGGAGAGTCTAGAACGAGAGATCATAGCCTCAGAATGCTTTTCGGAAGATGAGGCAAAATTTCTTTAGTTAGTGAATCTGTGGAATTCATTGCCAAATCTTATGATTTATGACCTTATGACTACCCAGGTTTGACTATCTTTCTACTTACTGATCTTTTTAAAAGCTTTAATTGTACTTGATGTGTTGTGCCAATCTTCTCTTAATAGCCCTTCAAATTTCACCCAATTAAGGCAAGTGGCAACACTACCTGCAGGTTGCATACAGCCTGAACTTGGAAATATATAGTCTTTTAAAAAAATCATTGTTGAGCTTAAATCCTGGAACATTCTCCCGAGTAGTTCTGTCAGAATACCTTCAGCAATAGTTCAAGATGGCTCCTCAATACTGTTTCCTCCACACCAATTTGGGATGGGTTACTTATAATCCTTACCTTGTCAGTGAGAGGGGAATAAATAAAAATCCTATCAAATCCTTTAATCAATACAGCATTTCATTAAAGCCATCCTTCAGCCTTTTACAATGAAGGAAAGAGAAGGTTTATCCATTTAACATTCATATTATTTATCTCTTTCAGTCTTGTTACCACTCTGATGACTTTTCACTCCACTGACACCAATCTATACTGTCTGAGGTGTGACAACCAGAAATTAATGCAGTATTTCAGATGGGATACAATTAGTTTTCTTGGGATTAAGGCTAACATTCTATTAACTTTGTTAGTTTATTTTAGTGTTACATTTACTGATTTCTGTTCTTAGACCCTGACACTCAGCTGCTGATTCAAGCTTCTCATCTGCATGAAAATACTTAGGCTATTAAAATTGATGACCACACACTTAATCAGCTTGAATTTAATCAGCCTTAATTTTAATTAATTTACCAATAGCATATGATAAATTTCTGCTTCCATTTACACTATTCACTGTGCCACCTGACAGGGAATTGCCCACAAATCTGGATAAACACTTCTCTACTCCTTTATCAAGAGTCAAAAACATTTATTTGTTTTTTTGGCACTGGATATGAAATGGAACAATGAAAATATGACTTGAAGCAGCTTTACAGGCACAGTAGATACAATAATAAAGAAACAATAAATGATATGTTATTCGATATAAACTAGACCATGATAGTGCAAAAAGAAAATAGAATTGTCATAGTAGTGCATAGTCTGTAGTGATTCAGTGATGTTCAGTGATTCAGTGATATGTTGTGCAGGGTGTTTTCACAACCTGATGGCTGATGGGTAGAAGTGATTCTTGAACCTGGAGGTAATGATCCTCAGGTTCGTATAGATTCTTCCTGATGGTAAAAGCAAGAAAAGAGTGTGACCAGGGTGGTGTGAGTATTTCATGATGTTAGCTGTCCTCTTGAAGCTACGCTTCCTGTAAATTCCTTCATCGGTGGGGAGATTGTGATGGATCAAGCAATGTCCACTACTTTCGGCAGCCTCCTCTGTTCTAGCGTATCTGAATTTTCAAACCAGGTCATAAAGCAACTAGTTAGTGTGCTCCCCACCACACACTCATGTTCAATAGTGTATTCAGCGACATGGCAAATCTCCTCAACCTCTGAGCATTCTTTGTAATTGCATCAATGTGCTGGGCCTAGGACAGATCATCTGAGATGTATACACTCAGGAACTTGAAGTTGTTGACACCGTCCACTGTCGCCCTCCTCCTCCCCAATATACATGCCAACTCATATTCATGGATATACTCTGGACCTTGCCATTTCATAAACCTTGACCAAATAGGACAATATCTAATCAGTCCCTTGAATCGCTTGTTTGCCTCCTCCCTCCTTTCTATGTTTACTCATTTAGAATAGTCTCTCCAAATTAATTTACAATTACACTTTCTAAGTTCCAACTCCCAACTCAGTGACCCTCCCACACAACGTTCTGCAGCCACCAATCTGTTCAACCATATCTGTCCACTTTTGATGTTCCACATACCTAAAATTCACTGCTCTCATTTTAACCAGCAATAATACTTGTAAGAAGTTCAACTTTGAATGGATTGTGGCAGGTCGTTGGTTTAATCATTCATACCCATTTCTAACTGGACATCAGACATGGTCCTATTTTTATTTGCCAACACTGCCAGTATCAATGTACTTATTACAAATCTTTATTTTAATCCCTCTTTCATTCCACTACCAAACACAATTTTTCCTTGACAATAAGATCAAGATGAGCTACCTCTACAACTCAATGCAAAGGTTCTGCAATGCTCTGCCCAATCCCTCATTTGCCCAATGTTAGTTGCTGGTGAGTGGTGGAATCTGTCACTTAGGAGGTAGTAAAGGAATCTTATGAAAATTAACATGGATTTATTAAAGTAAAATTAAGCTGCACAAATTAAAGAGCAAGATATAACTTGCAGGATAGATATGGGTAACTAGTGCATATTTGAGTCATCAGAAAGCATTTGGTCACATTGGTGGTTATAATGTAAAATAAGTGGAGGGCCCAGACTCAAAATAAGGGGCCAGAATTTAAGATCATGATGAAGAGAGACTTCTTTAACTCCAAAGAATGTGCATTCTTAGAATTTTCTAATCATGGATTGTGGATGCCCTTGTCATTGAACATATTCGAGGATTGAAATGTGCAATAGGTTTTTATCCACAGATATTGGTCAGGAAGATAGCTGACATACAGAACATGCCATGACCTTACGGAATGACAGAACACATTTAAAGAACCATGTGGGAATCTCCTGCTCGGTTCTTATATAAAAGTGTAGTAAAATCCACAGAACATCTTTGTCAATTGAGATAAGAAATATTGGATTCAGGAGAATTAAAAATAAATTCTTGAAAAATTAAAATCTTTGGGAGGACTCCACATGGAATAAGTTAATTTTCAGTATTAGGTGTGTTATGACACTAATTAAGTACTATCATGCTGCTAAAAGATAAATCTAGCATGTTAAATGTCTGATACATTTGCAAGGCAAGTCAATTGACGAAATTCCACTTACACAAAGGTTTTTAAGTATAATCATAACTTGAATAGCATATGAGCCGTCATGAAACACTTCAAACTGATTTCCATTTCAATAACACTCAGTGCTATTAATCTTGTAAATTAACTTGCTATTAATACTAGAGCAAAATCCAGACCATTATTGTACAATTCTCACTTATAAACCATTAGGGAAATTGAAAGATGACCTGAAAGTGCAAAACATACATGAACGTTAAATGCACTGATATATTAAAAAAGCTAGTAATGTTTTTTTAATATAGTGGTGCACAGAAACAGTTACAAATTCCTGAAAGTGAACTTATTCTGTACAACTCATATATTAATAATTTTTTTTAACAGGTTTCAACAAAGCCTTGGAATGGAGAAAGCCTTCAACCTGTGAAATTTACATGGGTTGTCTGCTCAATATTAGATGAAGTTCGCATCCTTGCTACCGATATGGTGCACCATTAAATTTTCACTAGTAAGTTCAGGGATGAATTTATTTTAATTTGAATGAACAGAAGAACTGAGTAGATCATGCCCAATGGAAATTTAATGCTTTTTAGAGTCATAGAGTGATACAGTGTGGAAACAGGCCCACACTGGCCAACTGGCCCACCACAACTCCACTGGAGTTGGCCAACAATGTCCCAACTGGCCAACAATGTCCCAACTACCCTAGTCCCACTTGCCTGCGCTTGGTCCATAACCCTCCAAACCTGTCCTATCCATGCACCTGTCCAACTGTTTCTTAAAAGATGGGATAGTCCCAACCTCAACTACCTTCCCTGGTGGCTTGTTCCATACACCCACCACCCTCTGTGTGAAAAAGTTACCCCTCGGATTCCTATTAAAACTTTTCCCCTTCACCTTGAACCTATGTCCTCTGGTCCTCGATTCCCCTACTCTAGGTAAAGGACTCTGTGCATCTACCCGATCTATTCTTCTTATGATTTTGTATACCTCTATAAGATCTCCCCTCATCCTCCTACGCTCCATGGAATAGAGACGTAGCCTACTAAACCTCTCCCTATAGCTCACACCCTCTAGTTCTGGCAACATCCTCGTAAATCTATTCTGAATCCTTTCAAGCTTGACTATATCTTTCCTATAACACGGTGCCGAGGATTGAACACAATATTCTAAATGCGGTCCCACCAATGTCTTATGCAACTGCAACAAGACCTCCCAACTTCTATACTCAATACTCTGACTGATAAAGGCCAAAGTGCAGAAAGCCTTTTTGACTACCTTATCTACCTGCGACACGACCTTTAAGGAACCATGCACTTGTGCTCCTAGATCCCTCTGCTCTACAACACTACCCAGAGGCCTACCATTTACTGTGTAGGTCCTGCCCTTGTTCGACGTCTCAAAATGCAACACCTCACACTTCTCTGTATTAAATTTCATCAACCATTCCTCCGCCCACCTGGCCAATCGTTCCAGATCCTGCTGCAATCGTTCACAACCATCTTCACTATCTGCAAAATCCAGAAGGGAATTTGTGCTTAGAGTCTGAGAATGTAAGTGAGGTAGAGTCATAGAGTCATAGAAGAATTCCTAAAAGAATGTCCTTTAATTCTGAGGCTATGATCTCTCGTTCTAGACTCTCCCACAAATGAAAACATCCTCTCCACATCCACTCTATCCAAGCCTTTTACTATTCTGAATGCTTCAATGAGGTCCCCCCCTCATTCTTCTAAACTCCAGTGAGTACAGGCCCAGTGCCGACAAACGCTCATCATAATTCCTGGGATAATTCTTGTAAATCTCCTCTGGATCCTCTCCAGAGCCAGCACATCCTTCCTCAGATATGGTGCCCAGAATTGCTCACAATATTCTAAATGCGGCCTTACCAGCGCCTTATAGAGCCTCAACATGACATCCCTGTTTTTGTATACAAACCCTCTTGAAATTTGCATTGAGTTTGCTTTCTTTACTACCAATTCGATTTGCAAATTAACTTTTTGAGAATCCTGCACCAGCACTCCAAGTCCCTTTGCACCTCCGATTTCTGGATTCTCACCCCATTTAGAAATTAGTCTACGCCCTTATTCCTGTGCATAACTACACATTTTGCTACACTATATTCCATCTGCCACGTCTCTTGAGTCATAGATTGATACAGTGTGGAAATAGGCCTTTCGGCCCAACTCGCCCACACCCAGCAACAATGTCCCAGCTACACTAGTCCCACTTGCCTGCGCTTGGTCCATATCCCCCCAAACCTGTCCTATCCATGTACCTGTCTAACTGTTTCTTAAACGATGGGATAGTCCCAGCCTCAACTACCTCCTCTGGCAGCTTGTTCCATACACCCAGCACCCTTTGTGTGAAAAAGTTACCCCTTGGATTCCTATTAAATCTTTTCCCCTTCACCTTGAATCTATGTCCTCTGGTTCTCGATTACCCTACGATGGGCAAAAGACTCTAGTGCCTCTACCCGATCTATTCCTCTCATGATTTTGTATACTTCTATAAGATCTCCCCTCATCCTCCTGCGCTCCATGGAATAGAGACCCAGCCTACTCAACCTCTCCCGAAAGCTCACACCCTCTAAGTCCTGGCAACATCCTTGTGAATCTTTTCTGAACCCTTTCAAGCTTGACATTATCTTTCCTATAACATGGTACCCAGAACTGAACACAATATTCTATGGCTGATGTTTATTCAAAGAGAAACATATAAAAGAACTGGCTAGATTGTAACGATTGATTATTTCCAAGATCGCTCTCTCTACTCTCACAGTGTCTGTTGTACAAAACAACAATTAAAAATTTCAACTGTCTCACCAACATCAGGAAAATTATATTCAACATGAACATTCTGGCCAATGTTGGTTAATTTGTTCTAAAAATAAGAATCAGCCAAACATTCAATAAATTAACATAATGATCATCTATGGCCAGGGTCATCAGAGATCCTTGTTTTCACAAAATGCTGTGGTTAGAATTCGACATTTTCAAACAGTTTCAAAAGGAAAGAGTCAATAAAATAAGAAATGTCTGCTTATTTACATTAAAAATATGCAGTAGGTGGGACTCGTGACTGAAGAACTCCAAGATAAATATCCTCAGCAACAGTATGTTTTCATGATAAAAAAAAGCATTTGCATTAGAAGTAAAACGGAGTCAAAAATTCAAGACACATTTGTTTTAGTTAATGTTTTTCACAAAAATAGAAAAGCTAAAGACACAATCTGATGCAGCTATTAGTAATGTTTATAAAAGATTTGAACTATTTAAATGCCGTTGGTTTGCAATGAAAATGCAACAGACTGTTACTTAGCCACGATTCAATGATGCATAATGTATTCAGTAATCATAACATGATTCATTTCTTTTTAGATTACAGCATTTTCATTGAATTACAATATATTCATCATCACTTATTATTAAAAATCAGGGACCTTGCTTTTTGATTAAAAATTACTCTGCTCATATGATAGATGCAAATCAGCCAGTAACTTAGAATATCCCAAGACTTTCCATTAGAATTCCTGAAGTTTTTCATGATTAACAACACATCTCATGCGTAAATACTGAAGAGAAAACACTGAGGGGCTAATTTACAGGTTACAAGGATCTGGAGAAAGGAAGTCTGAAAAATTGAAATTCAGTTATTAAACAATCTGAAACTTGCAAAAATTCTCTTCAGGAATATCTTGGCTTTGGCATCTAAATTGGGCCAGCTGCTCCACAAACTCATCAAACAGTGGGCCAACTCACAAAATGATAACTATCAACCAAAATCCCAAGCACAATCCCTCAATATGTCCTGTCCTATTATAGTAGAGATTGTCAGTGGTGGTTGCACAATCAGGAAGCTGAGGCTGTAAGAATTCTGAACACTTTGGCATCAGGTCAAGCACTGAAAATGAAATCCCCTGCTGACTACCATCTATCCTCCTCCATCCACCGATGAATTGGAACCTCAGGAAGATGGCGAGTGGCCCCAAGACTGCATCTGCAGGAGTTACATTCAGTAGCAGCTCCTTCCAGGCCATGCTAGTGAAATGGAGTAGCAGATGGATGACCTCAGACTCATCTGGGAAAATGAGGAAGTTATAGATAGGAGTTATCTTGAGGTGGTCACACGAAAGAAGCAGGCAGTGACCATCAAGAAAGGGAGCAGGAAAAAAGTTCAGGAATCCCCTGCCGCCATTCCCCTGCAAAACAGGTATACCACTTTGGATACGGTTGAGGGGGAGAGCAGCAGTAGCCGGTCTGTGGCACCAAGTTTGGTTCTCAAGGGGAAGGGTGAGCAACCGGAAGTCATTGTTCCAGTTGGCACAAATGGCAAAGGAAGGAAAAGGGATGAGGTCCAGCAGAATGCATACAGGAAGTTAGGCAAAAGGTTAAAATGCACGACCTCAAGAGCGGTTGTAACGTATTCATACATATTCATGTTTTATGTTAATGAGTGGGTGTTCAACATAAGCAGGGAATGCTGGGTAATAAAAACCACGTGATTCCGGCAACTAACGTGTGAGTCTAGTTCTTCATTCTGCCTTCCGGAATATAACAAAATTGGCGACGAGGAAGGGATTGTACAGGATTTGAGACTTTTTTTCGTGTCGAGTTCAAGCTAGTATAGCCTTTGTACAGCTAAGTTTTAGGTGAATTGCTACACCAGAACGGACAGGAAATCAGGGTTTTTGAGCGGACTTTCCTCGTCCTTTTTTTAAAAAGGGACAAGATGGCAGCGTCCACGGGCTACATCAGAAACCTTCGCACTTTCGACAAAAGTAGAGAGCAGTTCAGCTCCTATATGGAAATAACGAGCATGTTCTTCACGGCAAACAACATAATGGAGATTAGCGGTGAAGGAGAGGTAGTGACTGCAACAAATAAGGCCGTTTGCGAACGCATGAAAGCGATTCTGCTCACGATCGGTCCTGAAGTGTACGGCACATTCGAGAATCTCCTTGCGTCCATAAAGGCAAAAGACATTCAATTACATTATGAAGAAGTTGGAGGAGCACTTCAACCCAAAGCCTCTGGAAATTGCAGAAAGCTATAGATTCAGCACTAGAAACCAGAAGCAGAATGAGACAATCAGTGAGTATTTGGTGCCTTGAAAAACTTAACTTTGCACTGTAACTTTGGAACCTTTCTCGAACACGCACTATGCAACAGATTTGTTTGTGGTCTAGTGGATGAACGAATTCAGTCCAAACTCATGAACACTCCAGATCTTACATTCGAGAAAGCATGCAAGATTGCGACCACAATGGAGATGGCATCAAAGAATGCTTGCGTGTTTCGTCCATCACAGACTGCATTGGTCTTTTACAGTCACAAAGCAGTGCCTATGGCCAAACCAAAAGGTGCTAAACCAAAACCAGTTCAGCCAGTTGTTATCGTTGTAACGGTAATCACTCATCCCAATTTTGTCATTTCAAAACGGCCAAGTGCTATAACTGCCAGAAGAAAGGCCATATCGCCTCAGCATGTCGGGCCAAGCTTAAAGCAGGAAACAAACAACCTGCAGGAAACATGCGACAACACCAGAAAGGAGTTCACAACTTGGAGATGAACCCAGATGGAAATGAACTTGGGTTGTACACCATTTATGCAACCGACATCGATATGCCTACAACCAGCCAAGGCAAGGACTTTCTAACTAAACTATTGATTAACGAACAGTTAATCGATATGTGAATTGACACAGCAGCAGATTGTTTGGTCATGAGCAAAGACCTGTACGAAAAAAAGTTCCCACAGACACCATTGTCTGGGAGTAAGGTCAAGCTGAGAACCTACTCGGGCGAAGTTTTGGAGACATGCGGACAAATGAACTGTAAGGTTCAGTAATGGTCAGTCAGTAACATTGTCCATCATAGTAGCCAGCTACAGAAATAAACTAACCCTCCTTGGAAAGGATTGGCTGAGTAGAATAAAGTTAGACTGGAAGAACATTTACAGCGTCGATTTGTCCAAATCACGTCTTGAAAACGTCATAAGCAAACAAGCCAAAAGATTTGCCGACAGTTACACGGGAATAACGGGGTACTCTGCACACATTCGACTTAAGCAAGATGTGAGACCTGTGTATTGTCGACCAAGACCTGTACCATATGCGCTAAAGCAACAAGTGGAGGAGGAGCTCGACAGGTTGGAGCGGAATGGAGTACTCGTGAGACAGACCAGAGCAACTGGGCAACGCCAATTGTGGCCGTACCCAAGGTCGACAAAACTGTTCGACTGTGTGGTGACTACAAAGTTACAATCAACCAAGCCATTGACGACGAACAATATCCGTTGCCAACCTCGCAAGATCTGTATGCAGAACTTGGCGGAGTAAGAGTCTTTACTAAACTGGATTTGGCTTACACCCAACTCAATGTCGACAAGGAAAGTCAGCGGTACTTGACTATCAACACACATTAGGGCTTGTATTCATATACAAAGCTGCCCTATGGTGTGAAATCCTCCTCGAAAATCTTCCAGTCTGTCATGGACAAAATGTTGCAAGGCATTCTGCACTGTGTGTGCAACCAGGATGACCTACTGATATTCACAGAGGGCATGGAAGAACATCTAGAAATCCTCGAGCAAGTTCTCACACGACTGAATTGCCACAACGTCAAACTGCGACAAAGTAAATGTGCATATGCGCAGTCAGAGGTGGTCTACCTTGGACTCAAAGTAGACGCCAACGGACTTCGCCCTGTGAAGGCGAAAGTTGAAGCTATAGTGAATGCTCCAAAGCCCAACAATGTGTCAGAGTTACAATCATTCCTTGGAATGGTGCAGTTCTATGCACGATTCCTTCCAGATTTAGCAATGTGCGAAAGCCACTACATCATCTGCTACAAAACGATGGGAAATGGATGTGGGGAAAGGAATAGCAACGTGCACATGACATCTGCAAGAAAAACTTGACAAGTGACAAACTCCTTGCTCACTACGACACGACACGCGAGATGAAACATATATATGATGCTTCAAGTTATGGTGCAGGTGCAGTGATCTGCCATGTAATGGATGACGGACAGGAAAAGCCTTTTGCTTTTGCATCCCGCACCCTATCACCGAGTGAACGCAATTATGCACAGATAGAAAAGGAAGCACTCAGCATTGTGTTCGGAATCAAGAAATTCCACCAGTTTCTTCTCGGCAGACCATTCAACCTAGTGACTGATCAAAAGCCACTGCTAGTGATACTTGGTCCCAAGTCAGCTATACCTTCCATGGTGGCATCATGGATGCAGCGCTGGGCAATTCTGCTATCCCAGTATGACTACAAAAGATCCAAGTGCAACGCAGTTGCAGATGCGTTGTCCCGGTTGCCCCATAAGAACTCTGACGTGGGAAGTGAGAACTCAATCTACACACTGCAAGTTGTAGATGAAGACTTTCCAGTGACTGCAACATAAATTGCAGCAGAAACTGAGAAAGACACTGTGCTGAAGAGTGTCTATGAACAGCACAGTGCTGAAGAGTGTCTATGAACAGACATTGAACGGTTGGACTGAAATCGATAGTGGATTGAACTCAGTTCTGAACTCAGAACTGAAGCCTTTCCATAATCAACGCCATGAATTATCGTGAGCAGGGATGCATTAAGTGGGGTTACAGAGTGGTTGTACTAGAGTCTTTGAGAAACAAGATTATGGATGAACTTCATGCCGAACATCCTGGCATAGTAAGCATGAAGTCAATTGCCAGGTTTCGTGTATTGGCCTGGTTTTGACAGTGATTTCGAGTCACTGGTGAGCAAATATAGCATGTGCCAAAATTGCCGGAGTAAACCACCAAAAACACCACTGCAACCCTGGTCATGGCCAAGTAGACCTTTTCAGAGAGTTCATGTAGATTTTTGTGAAAAGGGTAATGATCACTTTCTCGACCCGAAACGTCACCCATTCCTTCTCTCCTGAGATGCTGCCTGACCTGCTGAGTTACTCCAGCATTTTGTGAATAAATACTTTCAGGTACTAGTAGATAGTCATTCCAAATGGATTGAGGTTAAGCATATGAGGTCTAGCACTACTGTACCATAGATGAGTTGAGATCAATTTTTGCATGCCATGGTTTACCGGAAGAACTTGTTTCTGATAACGGGCCTCAGTTTCGTTCAGAACGGTTCAAAGAGTTCATGCAGCGGAATGGTGTAAAACACACACTTGCTCCCCCATACCATCCAGCCTCCAATGGGGCAGCGGAAAGGTCTGTTATTGTCAAAGATGCTCTCAAGAAACAGGTTTTGCAGGGTAGTTCAAAGCTCAGCACGAAACATCGTTTGGCTAGTTTCTTGCTGAAGTACAGAACCACACAACACACAACGGGTTACTCACCTGCAGAACTGTTGATAAAGAGAAGGCTATAAATACACCTAAGTCTAGTTCAACCCAATTTGGCCTTGAGAGCTAAGCAAAAACAGTTAGGTCAAAAACACCACTTTGACTCCCACAAAAAGGAGAGGAACTTCAAGCCAGATGAGCAAGTTCGTGTTCTCAGCCCTCCCAACAGTCCAGTCGAGACAGACGGGATGTTGGGAAAACACTGCAAGTGTGTGGAACAAAAAGATACTTAGTTGAAGTTGGAGATAAGTTCAAAAATGTTCATGTCAATCAAATGATTCCAGCCAAAGACAAACCAAAAACTGAGCATGAATTCCTAATCCCTAAGTATTTCTCTGAAAGTGAGTTGGAAAAGAACACTGTGGTTGAAACACAAAATTCAGTTAGCAAAGACAAAGAAACAGATTCCTCTGGTCAAAGTCAGTGTACTAAAACAGAGCCAAACAAGCCTACAGTTGAGTCGACACCTAAACCTGTTACACCTGTTACTGTTAGATGATCAGGCAGGATCTGTAAGACAGCAGTTAAGTTAGGTTTGTAAGTTAGATAACTCACTGCACAAGTAAAACGAAAATATGTAGATATGCAAATTAAATATGTTATGTTTATAATTTAAAATGTCATAAATACAGGATAAACAATACTGGTTTAAATCAAGTATCACAACAACAAAAGTGTAACCGAGTACTTAGATTTAATACTTTTTTTTAAAAGTTGAGCAGTGTAACGTATTCATACATATTCATGTTTTATGTTAATGAGATGGTGTTCAATAAAAGCAGGGAATGCTGGGTAATAAAAACGCAAGCGATACCGGTAACTAATGCGTGAGTCTAGTTCTTCATTCTGCCATCCGGAATACAACAGCGGTAATCTCTGGATTACTACTGGTGCCACGTGTTAGTGAGGGCATTAATAGGAGGATAGGCAGATGAATGCGTGGCACAGCAGTTAGTGTACAGATTCAGACTTTTGCACCATTGGGATCTTTTCTGGGGCAGAGGTGGCCTGCACATGACGGACAGGTTACACCTGAAATGAATGGGTACCAATATCATTGAGGGAGGTTTCCTAGTGCTACTTATTGAGGGTTTAAACTAGAATGGCGGGGGTTGGGAACAAGAGCAGCAGATCAGCAAAAGAAAGGGCTAATGAGAAAGTGGAGGATATGATAAGTAAGTCTCAAAAGAATGACGGGCAGGGAGAGGTTCCTGAATATGAAAGACTGAAGTGTGTTTACTTTAACGGAAGGCGTATTATGGGTAAAACTGATAAACTTAGTGCCTGGATCAGTGCTTGGAATTATGATATTGTGCCATCACAGAAATTTGGTTGTGAGAGAGACACGACTGGCCGCTCAATGTGCTTGGGTTTCGATATTTCAGGCGAGATAGAGAGGGAGATGAAAAAGCTGGAGGAGTTGCTTTGCTAATCCGGGAGAATATCACGGCATTCAGACACACTGGAGGGCACGTCTACTGAGGCAATGTGGGTTGAGCTCAAAAATCAGAAAGTAGCAATTACTCTAATGGGATTATACAGTATTTTTGGCCGCCCAATAGCCAGCGGGAGATGGATCAGATATATGGACACATTACAGAAGGATGTAAGAACTACAGGGTTGTTATCATGGGTGATTTTAACTTCCCCAATATAGACTGGGACTTAATCAGGGCAAGATGATTGTTAGGTGCATTCAAGAATGTTTCCTTAAACAGCATGTGAACAGTCTGACTTGGGGAGGGACCGTACTGGACCCTGTATTGGGAAACGAGCCTGGCCAGGTAACTGGTGGAGTGGAAGAAGAATTTGGGGATAGTAACTCTGTAAGTTTTAAGATTGTTTTACACGGGGACAGTTCTGGATGTTGGGGGAATCTACTTAATTGAAGCAAGGCAGATTACAATGATATTAGGAGGAACTAAGGAATCAATTGTTATTTGGTAAATCCACAGAGGACATATGAAAGGCCAGCTGTTCAAAGTGCAAAATCAGCATGTTCCAGTAAGGAGGAGGGATAAGGATGGCAAGGTAACAAAACCGTGGGTGACCAAGGAGGTTGTAAATTTGGTCAGGAAGAAAACGAAAGTGTATGTCAGGTTTAAGAAGGTGACATCAGACATGGAATGAGGAATATAAAGCAATTAGGAAAAAAAGCTCAAGCAGGCATTTAGAAGGGTCAGAAGGAACCATGAAATGTCACCTGCGAATCGGATTAAGGAAAATCCTAAGTCTTTTTATAAGTATGTTAAAAATAAGAGAGTAACCAGCGAGAAGGTAGAAAGTTCAAGATAAAACAAGCAATCTGTGCTACGATGGATGGAGGTGAGGTAATAAACGAGTACTTTGCATCTGCATTCACCGAGGAGACAGATTTGGAGATCACAAATATGCTCAGTTTGAGATCAAGAAGGAGGTGGTGCTGAGGCTCTTGAAAAACATTAAGTTGGATAAGTCCTCAAGGCTTGATGGGATCTGTCCTAGATTCTTGAGGTCAGCAAGAGAGGTGATTGTGGGGGCCTTGACGAGGATCTTTGCTTCTTCTCTAGCCACAGGCGATGTCCCAGAGGACTTGTTTCTTTTTTTAAGAAAGTAAGTAAGAGAGAATCCAGGGAACAACTATTGGCCGATGAGCCTCACGTCAGTGGTAGGGAAACTATTGGAGAAAGTTCTTTTTGATAGGACTTACTCCTATTTGGTAGAGAATTGACTAATTAGGGATAGTCAGCATGTCTTTGTAGGCGGCAGGTCTGTCTGAGTAATTTGATTGATGAATTTGATTGGTGGTGGGTGTTGTATACATGGATTTTATCAAGGCATTTGACGAGATCCCTCGTGGTAAAGTGATCCAGAAAATTAAGATGTACATGATGATGTACATTGATGTACGATTACTTAATTTTATGAATTTGGAATTGGCTTATTCATAGAGGGCTGTGGTGGAAGGTAGGAATTCTGGCTGGAGGTCTGTGACTAATGGAGTTCCACAGGGATCTGTGCTGTCTGTGTAAATGGCTGAGACATAAATGTAGAATGTAGAAGGATGGGTGAGTAAGATATCTGATGACACCATAAATGGAGGAGTTCCAGACAGTGAAGAAGGCTGTCAGAAGATATAACGGGATACAGATCAGTTGTGGAAATGGCAAGAGAAATGGCAGATGGAGTTTAACCTGAGCAACTGCGAGGTGTTGCTCTTAGGGAGGTTTAATGTAAGGAGAGAGAATACAGTTAATGGCAAAACCCTTAACAGCTTTGATCCTGGATTCGTTTTGCAGCTCACAAAAGGTGCCAACACAGATAGGGTGTTGAAGGCGGCATATGGTGTGCATGCTCGTGGCATTGCGTACACAAGTCAGGACGTCATGATGAAGCTCTTTAGGACTTTGGTTAGGCCGCATTTGGAATACTGTGTGTAGTTCTGGTCGCCAAATTACAGAAAAGATCTGGAAGCTTTGGAGAGTGTGCAGAGGTGGTTTACCAGAATGCAGCCTGGATTAGAGGGTTTCAGCCACAGGGAGGTTGGATAAGTTTGGATCGTTTTCACTGGAATGTCAGAGGTTGAGGGGAGACTTGATATTAAATTATAAGAGGCACAGAAAGGATAGACAGATACAAAGGATAGAATCCTTCTTCCGTGGTGGAAATGTCCATCACTAGAGGGCATAGCTATAAAATGAGAGAGGGAAAGTCCAATGGAGATGAGTGGAGCAAGTTTTTAAATTTTAGTGAAACAGTGTGGAAACAAGCACTTTGGCCTACCGATTCTGTGCCGTGATACGCAGTGATCAGCCCATAAAATCATACTATCCTACATACCAGGGACAATTTACAAAAGCCAATTTACCTACAAACCTGTATGTCTTTGGGGTGTGGGAGGAAACCAGAGAACCCACACAGTCACAGAGAGAACGTACAAACTACATACAGACAGCAGCCATAGTCGGGATCGAACCCGGATCTCTGGCGCTGTATGTTCTACTGAGGCTCTGCTTGATTTTTGTCAGGGACAACTGGCTCGAGACAGCAACAAAAGAGCTGAATTCTAAGACTGGTTGCCCTTGACATCAGGGCAGCATTTGTCCATGTGTCATATGAAGGATCCATGATTAAACTGGACTAAGGCAAAGGAGAGGTAATCTCAGTTCACCTCTTACAAGTTGGTTCAGGTTATTGACATCAAACATCCCAGAACCAGTACATTGATGCGGGGCAATGTCCAAAATCCCAAAATCATCAATTGCTCCCTCCTCGAGATTTCCTTCCATCAAAAGATCAGAAGTGAAACTGCATTGTGGTTGCAGTCTGTACCACCCACAATCGCCAATACTGCTACAACAGGATCTCCCAAACCGTGATCAAGAAGGTCAAAGACAGCAGATGCATGGAACACCAACTTCAAATTAGTTATTTTATCTATGCAACATTTCTGCAGTTTGTGTAAAATAATGTAATCAAAACCCAATTACACACATGCACATAATTCTTATATGATAACAAATTGCCTCCAATCCTTCATGCTTGTGCCTGGATAAATGAGGTAGCATCAAATGGCATGCAATGCATTATGTATGTCACCTGCTTAAAATCTTTTCCACATGCATGATGGACGAACACTGGTAGAAGCCAGTCCTCAGAAAATGTGTTATTCATAACATTTATAAATGTGTAATACAGTGTATTCAGATGTCATGATTCATAGTACAAGATATATCATTCCATTTGCCTACAAGATTTACACTACATCAGCATGACATCAATTTGTCTTTCACACACATTCCATAAGAGAGAGGTTTCTACACAGGCTTCAGCCTCTTTGTGTGCAGTGACAGGAAGATTTTAAATTGTGGCCTTTCCTCACGGAACTTTTACATCAGCTGCAGCAGGCTTTTGCGATACCTTAGAACACAGTCCTGCAACTTCTCAATGTTCTAGTCAGCTGGTTATGAGTAGCTCTTTACACTGGGAGGCCAGCAAGTGTAGAGGATGCATCTTTCAGTGAGTTTATCATCTTCCAGCAGCAGTTGGCATTGTGCCAGTGTGTGTCCTGTATTACGCAGCCACTGAGAATGAATGCTCATTTAGACCACTGTTTTCTAGACCATCCTGGCAAGAGGAGACAGATCACCTTCACTGCAGACGTCTGAGGACAGCGTGCAGTCGTGCTGGATGCCAGCTGTGCCTGAAAGATCTGATAATGAGGGACCTTCTCACCACATGCCTAAGGAGGCGAGGAGGTGAACATAACTGTCCTCATCAACAAGGCTGTTGTAGAGATGGTTACATTCATATGCATCTATATCACTTGTAACCTATTGACAAGGCCTGCCTCACTGGACATTCTTGTTTCTCTCTTCTACCTACTGAAAGCTTAGATGTCCAAACTTAATGACACTTCTTCATCATTGCTATACGACTCCTGAACCAATCATCTCTTTCACACCCCCTTCCAAGAGGTGCTGTCACATATTCTTACCCATAACTTCACCTCCACCTCTATTTTGTACTTTAAATCTTTGTTTGCACAACTCGGATTGTACACCACACTCTTTGCACCATTCTGCTATTTTGCACACGTCATTGTCTCTATTGTTGTACTTATCATTACTGTATCTTTACTGTTTACTTTGTTATCAGAGAAAATTTAAAAATGGCTCAGGTGACTGCTGCAACACAGGAGCAGGCTCAGGGCCAAAGCAGGGTAACACCGAGAACATTGTGCCAGGTGACAACTAGCTGCTTCCCCACAAGAGGGGGCATCACTCCCAAAATCCCAATTTCTGCTTCACCATGGCTATAAACCACCCTGTTCTTGCTGCGCACCCCAACTGTTCCAAGTAACATTCAGCAATTTAACCTGATGAAAAAGTGAAACAAGAGCCCACAGCAGTTTTAACTCAATTGGTAATAATCTCTGCCAGAATCTTGCAATCCTCAAAAAGCAAACATCATTTGTATATTGCAGCTTAATGATCAAGGTTGGGTGGCTTTGGAAGTGGAGTGAAAGGTTAAACAGCTTACCATTCATCATGCAGTCAACCTTAACCTAAAGCCTTTTGTTTTAGAATCCTCTAGACTGGAAAAAAAACTGTGAGAATTCACTTTTATTCATGCACCTCATGATTTAGAATGCTCTATCCTGGAAAAAAACTGAGCACTTTTATCCATGTCCTTTATGTTCTATACACTCCATCAGGTCACCCATCGGCCTCTTGCATGCCAAGGAAGAAAAGTCCCAGCCTATTCAACCTCTCATTGTAATGAAAACCAGGTAACATTCTGGTGAATCTCTTCTGCATCCTTTCAAAATTAATGACATCCTTCCTATAACTGGGCAATCAGAACGGCACATAAATATTCCAAGTGTCGTCTCACCAATGAACTGTACAGCTGCATCAAGATGTGCCGACTTTTGTACTCAATGCCTTCTCAACGCAGGGAACCGTCCCAAACACCTTCTCCACCACTCAGTCCACCTGACTTTCCACTTTCAGGGGGCCATGCTTCTATACTGCCAGATCTATCTATTCTAAAATACTTTCCAGAGCTCTGCCATTTACTATGCAAGTCCTGGCCTATCAAAGCACGATATCTCATACTTATCAGCGTTAAATTCCACTTGCCATTCCTTGGTTCACCTACCCAACCGATCTGAATACTCTTGTAAACTTATGGATCCTTCCTGAGATGCTTTTGGATCGTCCCGATGAATATTTCTTGTCTAATGAGAATCTTATTGGATAGGTGGAGCAACACTTTTTTCTATTACTGTTCTGAGATTGGGACAGTTTACAGATTTTATTAGTTAAGGTCACATATTGCACCCTGCCACTAAGCAGCTGTAAAATGGGTTTGAATTTCTCAAGGTAGCCACATGAGAAGATACTCCACAGGCTTCCTTGATTGATGACTGAGTCAGAGACATTTGTGAGGTAAAAAGAAAACTTTATTGCCTTTATAACTTTATTCAAAGAAAGATGATTGTCGTGGTTAATGTTGCCCCTTGAATTTCTCTTGGAGTTGTTCAAACACTCAGAATATATTCTATTATTTAAAAAAATATACAGGATTTAGAAAAGTATTTTTCAGGTGCAAATACTGGTCTGAAGTAACTGTAGGCACAAAGGTAAAACAGATTTTTGTAATTTGGTAAATGGTAAACTGCCAGCTTTGGTTGGTAGATGATTAATTTTTATTCAACTTGAACAAATATAAAAGCACTCAGCGGGAAATAATGGTCACACTTCAGAAGACCTCAGCACCCTCTACACTATTCCTTCTTAATCTTAAATGGCTTGAGGCAGACACACTTGCCGCGGAACGTTGATTGTCACACACTGTTCAACCCTAATTGTCATTCTGACTTCATTACTTCCGTTACTGCACTAAATTTATAAATATCCAGTTTGGCTACTTAGTCTGAACTTCAAATCCAGATTCATTAGTTTCTAAACCCAACAGTCAAAAATACTGCAGATTACATTTGAAATATACCAGCAACTACTCAAAGATATGGCATTCAGGCAATTTTATTAAATGCACACTGTAGAACAGATCGAGTAAATGTGGAACAAATTTAACTACAATTGGACTATAATGTTAAATAAATATATCTTTTTGAATTGATATATAAACCATAAAATAAAAAAGGGATAACATAGAGGAGACACAGATATCATGCAAAGAAATATATATTTGGAATCACAGTAAATTTATGACACAATAGGCAATTCAGCCCTTTGTGTCTGTTCCAGTCAAATAAATAGTTCCTCAATGTAGTCTAATTTTCCACCAGGTTAGTTATTCAAACTTTTAAGCAATTATGAAAAACCTATGCCCCAGTTTCTGACCTGCTGCTGAAGAAGATAGGTCCTTCCTATTTACTCCATGTAGGCTTGCTTCTATGCACAGTGTTCCCCCTTGTTCCAAAGAAACTAACTACCCCAGCCTACCTAATCAATCCTCAAGCCAAGGTAGACACAAAATGCTGGAGTAACTCAGAGGGTCTGGCAGCCTCTCAGGAGAGAAAGAATGGGTGACTTTTCGGGTCGAGACCCTTCTTCAAACTGATGTCAGGGGAGGGGGCTGGACAAAGATAGGATGTAGTAGGAGACAGGAAGAAGGGGGAGGGGAAAGAGAGGGACAGAGGAACTATCTGAAGTTAGAGAAGTCAATGTTCATACCGCTGGGGTGTAAACTGCCCAAGCGAAATATGAGATGCTGTTCCTCCAATTTGCGCTGGGCCTCACTGTGACAATGGAGGAGGCCCATGACAGAAAGGTCAGACCGGGAGTGGGTGGGGGAGTTGAAGTGCTGAGCCACCGGGAGATCAGGTTGGTTAAGGCGGACTGAGCGAAGGTGTTGAGCGAAACGATCGGCGAGCCTGCGTTTGGTCTCGCTGATGTAGAGAAGTTGACATCTGGACCTATCTGGAATAGATGAGGTTGGAGGAGGTGCAGGTGAACCTCTGCCTCACCTGGAAAGACTGTTTGGGTCCTTGGATGGAGTCTAGGGGGAGATAAAGGGACAGGTGTTGCATCTCCTGCGGTTGCAGGGGAAAGTACCTGGGGAGGAGGTGGTTTGGGTGGGAAGGGAGGAGTGGACCAGGAAGTTACGGAGGGAACGGTCTCTGCGGAAAGTAGAAAGGGGTGGAGATGGGAAGATGTGGCCAGTAGTGGGATCCTGCCCTCCAAATCCTCAAGCCAAAATATTCTCGTCCCGTCAAGATCCTCAAAATGTTCCTGCGCATTTTCTCAAGTGTGATTGCATCTTCCCTGCAATATGGTGACCAGAAAGCTGTGACCTAACTAGATTTGTAAACATTTCTACTGCAAAATTTGGCTCTGATGGGCTGAATGGCCTAATTCTGCTCCTATCACTTATGAATTTAAGAACAGCAGCATATATGCCTTTTTAACCACCTTCACTTAATCCCACTTCACTTAATGATCAGCCTTCATAGATTTTCAGGTCTCTCTATTCCACATATCACACAACATCTCACCCTTTTATTATGTATTCCCTTCTCTTGTTGCACCTCTGTAAATGCTTTACCATACGTTTCTATGGATTACATTCCAGTCACCATTTCAGCCCAAACTAAGGATACCTTGCAGCAGTCTGAGGCCTTCCACTTTAATGCCAAACATGCAGCTAATTTTTTTCTATCTGCAAGTTAGTTTACCGTGTTTTTCTGCATTTAGGCCTTAATCATTAATATATAATTACGTAGAACATAGAACAGTACAGCACAGTAGCCGGCCCTTCGGCCGCAATGTCTGTGACGAATGTGGTGCCAGATTAAACTAATGTCTACTACCTGCAGGTATCCATATGCCTATTTACAGTGCCCTCCGTAATGTTTGGGACAAAGACCCATCATTTATTTATTTGCCTCTCTACTCCACAATTTGAGATTCGCGGGAGCGGCTGCGACTCGCCTTAGGCTCGGGCCGCGTGGATGCCGACATCGGGAGCTCCGGCAGCGGCAGCGTGTTCGCCCGCCCCGGATCGCGGGGCTTGGGGCGCGGACATTTCACCGTCCGGCGTGGCCTAAGATAGGCCGCGGGATATTTCTCTGCTGGGCGGGGGCTTCAATGTCGGGAGCCACGACCGCCCCGACGTGCAGCAACAGCAACAGCAACAGCGTGTTCGCCCGCCCCGGATCGGACTTATCATCGGCGGAGCCGGTCTTCGGAGGCTGCGGGAGCGGCTGCGTCTCGCGTTGGGCTTGGGCCGCTGCGGACCGTCCGGCGCGGCCTGCAACCACAACAACCTGACTGCGGGAGAAGACAGCAGGAGAAGAGAAAGACATTGTGGCCTTCCATCACAGTGAGGGGAGGACTGGAGGAGACTCACTGTGATGGATGTTTCTTTGATGGATGTTTCTTTTTTTGTGTGTTTTTGGGGTTGTGTAATTTTAATGCCTATTTAATGCTTTTATTGTTGGACTGTGGGTGACTGAATTTCGTCCAATATTGGATGACAAATAAAGCTATCTTGAATCTTGAATCTTGATCTTTTATACATTTTGGTTTCAACATGTAGAAATTACAGCTGTGTTTTTTTATAGTCCATCCATTTTTTAGGGCACCATAATGTTTGGGACACACGGCCTCACAAGTGTTTGTAATTGCTCAGGTGTGTTTTAATGCCTCCCCAATGCAAGTATAAGAGAGCTCTCAGCACCTAGTCTTTCCTCCAGTCTTTCCATCACCTTTGGAAACTTGTATTGTTGTTTATCAACATGAGGACCAAAGTTGTGCCAATGAAAGTCAAAGAAGCCATTCTGAGACTGAGAAACAAGAATAAAAATGTTAGAGACATCAGCCAAACCGTAGGCTTACCAAAATCAACTGTTTGGAACATCATTAAGAAGAGAGTACTGGTTAGCTTACTAATCGCAAAGGGACTGGCAGGCCAAGGAAGACCTCCATAACTGATGACAGAAGAATTCTCTATTACAAATTAAAATCTCCAAACACCTATCCGACAGATCAGAAACACTCTTCAGGAGTCAGGTGTGGATTGGTCAATGACCACTGTCCGCAGAAGACTTAATGAACAGAAATACAGAGGCTCCACTGCAAGATGTAAACCACTGGCTAGCTGCAAAAATAGGATGGCCAGGTTACAGTTTGTCAAGAAGTACTTAAAAGAGCAACCACAGTTCTGGAAAAAGGTCATGTGGACAGATGAGACGAAGATTAACTTATATCAGAGTGATGGCAAGAGCAAAGTATGGAGGACAGAAGAAACTGCCCAAGATCCAAAGCATACCACCTTCCTCTTTGAAATGCGATGGTGGGAGTGTTATGGCCTGGGCATGTGTGGCTGCTGAAGGTACTGGCTCACTTATCTTCATTGATGATACAACTGCTGATGATAGTAGCATAATGAATTCTGAAGTGTATTGACACATCCTATCTGCTCAAGTTCAATCAAATGCCTCAAAATGCCTCAAAACTCAATGGCCGGCGGTTTATTCTGCAGCAAGACAATGATCCCAAACATACTGCTAAAGCAACAAAGGAGTTTTGCAAAGCTAAAAAATGGTAAATTCTTGAGTGGCCAAGTCAATCACCCGATCTGAACCCAATTGAGCATGCCTTTTATATGCTGAAGAGAAAACTGAAGGGACTAGCCCCCAAAACAAGCAGAAGCTAAAGATGGCTGGAATGCAGGCCTGGCAGAGCATCACCAGAGAAGACACCCAGCAATTAGTGGTCCATGAATCACAGACTTCAAGCAGTCATTGCATGCAAAGCATATGCAACAAAATACTAAACATGACTACTTTCATTTACATGACATTGCTGTGTCCCAAACATTATGGTGCCCTGAAATGGCCTCTATTAAAATCTGACAATGTATACTTTAACCACATGTGATTTTTTCTATTTCAAATCTCAAATTGTGGAGTACAGAGGCAAATAAATAAATGATGGGTCTTTGTCCCAACATTATGGAGGGCACTGTAAATACAGAAAGATGAGGAATGTCATATTGAGATATAAACCAAAAGTCAAATCCAGGAAATTACATAAACTGCAGTATTTTGAAATGGTAAAAGTTTTCAAGCAAAAACAAATCCACAAATAACAAACAGATAGGCTCATTAGCTAACTAACTCTGAAAATATTGATATTCAGCAGTACTCGGATAGAAATAATTATGACAAGACCTACATAATTAACAAAACAAAATATAGGCTTATGTCTTGACGATTTTCTAAATCCTTAACAATTTCCATGTGCTGTTTCTGTAAATCTTTCAGTTTTTGTTTGTCACTTTAAGCTGTTTATTATTATACTTACAAAAGTATGGCTGCGCTAATCTGTATTGTGTAGTTTCCAAACACCCTGTTGTTGTGCTGATTAAATGCTTTTCAATGCAGGTTATTAAAAACAATCAGAAAATGTAAGTTTGTTTCAGAGTTGGATTTTCTCTTTAATCAGTATAAAGCTTCAGCAATGAACAATTAATTACTTATTTAAAAAGTACGCATCAATTCCTCTTTGCAAAGCCTCAGTGCTGATAACGTGTACCTGTATCTCCGTGGACCACACAAACAGTGGAGCACATGAAGACACACACTCAGGTGTCAAGTCATCTCTATGGAATTTCCCTTTGCAGATCCCACATCAAATGGGATAAAAACATCCAATAATATTGCAGCAGAATGTGACTACAAAGTTAGGGTTAGAGTTATGGTTTTGGGGGTTCAGTGCAATACATTTTTTTCAATTTATTTTTTTCCTCATTTATGTTTCCTGTGTTACAGAGCTTTGCCTGAATGGTAAAGTACACCAATCGGTCATAACTCTCTTACAATGCCATTCTGTATCAACCAACCAGTAGTTCTTCTTCTGAGAAGGGGAAAAACCTGACCCTCGTGCAATAGAAGAGTTGGAAAAATAATTGAGTGGAAAGTTTACCCTCCTGCTTCACTTTGGAGCATGGTGAGTAAATGACTAATATTTGTAAAATTTCTGTTCACCAATTCAGCAATCCTTTCTGCATTCATTAAATAATTAAATGTAAAAGAATGTTATAACAATTTCTAACTAATTTCTTAAAAAATATCCTGGCATAATTAGACAAATTTTAACCAAATTGTGTAATAAGATTAAAAAAGGGCCATGATATAAATTTTGAGGATTACAAAAGAATTTGAAATCCATATTAAAATCCACAGTGCATAAGTTGACAAAAATAGAGGAACACAGTGTTGGCAAGGATTTTCAAGTAAGGGCACGAAGCAATTGGAATTGCAATGCATGACATGAATATCATTGCTCATTCTATGAGACAGTTTACATGAACAAGTGCAGTAGTGAGCAGGAATTTGTGTGAATTAGAATTTATGCCCTGTGGAAGATTTGTCAAGACAGCATTGGAAGAATTAAGATAGGTTTGTTGAAAGCACAGCAGGGATCCTTAGTAGTATATCGCTTGGTGTTTTTTTCCGACAGCAAAAGATACCTGCAATTTCCTGAGATGGTGGCACATTTCTGAGTGATCCCACTTGTTCATGTTCTGCACCTCCCTCCAGGACCCGCACCCTCTCTCTGAGTTGCTCGCATTTCTCCTTCAGACTCTTCAGCTCTGCTACACGATACTCCTTTGCCAAACTCATGGGGTTCATGCTCAGGTGAAGCACCTTTGTTTTCCTCGGATCATAGTCACCCTGAAATATAGGAAATCTCCATATCAGCTTAATGAGTAAACTGCTTCTGATGCCACAGCATAACAAATTACTTTCCAAATGAATGGTATGTTTCAAAGCAAAGCTGTCCAAAATAAAAACAATGTACATATTACAAGCAGCATAGATTCAACAATTAACAAATGTGATATATTCATAGTTCATTTTACAGTTGCCCGAGTAATAATATTAGATACCAATTATATTGTGATGCAAAAGTTGGCATATTCTTTCAACTCACTTGGAGGACCTCATTGTTAAGTAGATTTTTATATATTCACTAGACCAAGTGGACCCGTTGGGCCCAAACCTCTCCTGCATTGATGCAGCACCCTGTCCTCCTCCCCTCCCCCCTCAACCCCTCCTCCCCTCTCCCTTCTCCCCCCTTCCCCCCTCCCTCCCCCCTCCCCTCCTTTTAAAGTTAAAAATGAGAATAACTAAAAATATAACACCGATTTCAATAAAGCTACTTGCATTATCACTAAAGTGACAAGGGTGAGTAAGGCGGGCCTAAAATTGTCATGCTATCGTGTACCGTTTTGGCTGAAGTTCAGTCACAAACAAGATAACAAACGAGAGTTTTGGTATATAGATATCTCATTGAATGAAGAGAAATTGAGTTGATCTCTTTCCAGCTGAATACTTTGACGGCCTTCCTCACTGTGTGGACAGTAACCCAGCAATTTTGTTGTCGCCTTCAAACTTACTAACTGAGCCATCCACATTTATGTCCAAGTCATTTGTATACATGACAAACAACAGAGGTCCCAACACACATCCCCGCAGAACTCTAATGATCACCAACCTCTAGTCAGAATAACACCCTTCCATCATAACCCTTCTATAATATTCTGGATCAGCCTATCATGGGGTCCTTTATCAAATGCTTAATAAAATCCATGTAGACAACATCTACTGCTCTACCCTCATTGTTCACCTTTGCCAGCTCCTCAAAAACTCGTAAGACATGACCTGTCACGTACAAAACCTATGCTGACCATTTCTAATTAGCCTAATCCCTACTAAATAGGAGTAAATCCACCTCAATAGCTTCCCTATTACTGATATGAGGCACACTGGCCTATGATTTCCTGGATTATCTCTACATCCCTTCTTAAACAGCAATGGCTACTCTCCAGTCCTCCTGAACCTGGTCTGTGGCTAATGAAGTTGTAGAGATCATCAAAGATGAAGTGTGCAAAATTAGAACACATGGTATTGGGGGTAGGGTATTGACATGGATAGAGAACTGGTTGGCAGACAGGAAGCAAAGAGTAGGAATTAACGAGTCCTTTTCAGAATGGCAGGCAGGAACCAGTGGGGTGCCACAAGGCTTGGTGCTGGGACCCGTTATTTACAATAAATATTAACGATTTAGATGAGGGAATTAAATGTGACATCTCCAAGTTTGCGGATGACACAAAGCTGGGTGGCAGTGTGAGCTGCGAGGAGGATGCTATGAGGCTGCAGGGTGACTTGGATAGGTTGGGTGAGTGGGCAGATGCATGGTAGAAGCTGTATAATGTGGATAAATGTGAGGTTATCCACTTTGGTGGCAAGAACAGGAAGGCAAATTATTATCTGAATGGTGTCAGATTAGGAAAAGGGGAGGTGTAGCAAGACCGAATGGCCTTCTCCTGCACCTATTTTTCTATCTTTCTCTCTTGCTTCTCTTAATGTCCTGGGATAGATCCCACGGGCCCTGGGGATTTATCCACCTTACTGCACTTAACCCCCACACCACCATGAACTTGATCTCAAACTACCCTTGCATATTAGGCATTACCACAGTCTCCATGTCCCTCCCTTTGTGAATACAGATGTGAAGTACTTGTTTAGCAACTTACTTATTATCTCACCTACAAGCATAAATCCCCTACTTGTACCCCATTGTTTCAATGGCTTTCTGTAATGTAGTTTAAAACTGCACCAAAACTGTGATCTTTGAAAAGAACACATTGCTACCCTTATACATGCTGTCAGAAATAAATAAGAGGGTTAGAATCGCTACATTTCAAAACAACGTGTACCGTGAACATTACAGTGAGCCAAGTGGGTGGTTTGGCAGATAGTGTAGATAGTTGTGAAAAATTGCAGCAGGATCTTGATCAATTGGCAAGGTGGGCTGAGGAATGGTTGATGGAATTTAATACAGAGAAATGTGAGGTGTTGCATTTTGGGAAGTCCAACATGGGCAGGACCTACGCAGTGAATGGTAGGGCTCTGGGGAGAGTTGTCGAGCAGAGGGATCTAGGAGTGCAGGTGCATGGTTTCTTGAAGGTGGAGTCACAGGTAGATAGGGTGGTCAAAAAGGCGTTTGGCACATTGGCCTTCAGCAGTCAGAGTATTGAGTATAGAATTGGAAGGTCATGTTGCAGTTGTATAAGACGTTTGTGAGTCCGCATTTAGAGTATTGAGTTCAGTTCTGGGCACCATGTAATAGAAAAAATGTTGTCAAGCCGGAAAGGGCACAGAGAAGATTTACAAAGATGCTGCCAAGGCAAGAGGGTCTGAGCTATAAGGACAGGTTGAGTGGGCTGGCACTCTATTTCTTGGAACGCAGGAGGATGAGGGATGATCTTATTGAGGTGTATAAAATTATGGGAGGAATCGCTCAGGTAGATGCACAGAGTCTCTTGCCCAGAGTAGGTGAATCGAGGACTAGAGGACATAGGTTTACGGTGAATGGGAAAAGATTTTGTAGGAATCCGAGGGGTAACGTTTCCACACAAAGGGTGATGGGTGTATGAAACAAGCTGCCAGAGGAGTTAGTTGAGCCAGGGACTATCCCAACATTTAAGAAAGTTAGACAGGTACATGGATAGGACAGGTTTGGTGGGATATGAACCAAACGCAGGCAGGTGGGACTGTAGCTTGGACATTTTGGCGGGTGTGGGCAAGTTGAGGCAATGGGCCTGTTTCCACACTGTATCACTCTATGATTATGACTCTATTACTTATTGCAATGCAGTTTGGATATTTGTGCAATATATATATGGCAGCAACTTTAACGACAATAATTCAATTGAGCAATTCTGATGATGTTTTATGTAAAACCAAGGTTTAAGTAATTTAGGAGTGACCACAGAAGCAGTAGATTGAATGATTGTCCTTTTTGAAATTGATTCTTGGCATTTGCTACTTCTTTAAAGTATGTCTTCACAATATGCAATATTTTAATCAATTTGAAAGTAGATAGTATAATTTTATAAGTTTTGATAGTGATTATTTTGTTCCCTGCAAGAACCTGCTTCGAATGTGTGCTTCCGGGACTCTAACAAAGTTTCAAAGTATTGACACAGAATTAGCAGAACTAATAATGAATGGTAAAAATACTTGAAATTATAATGAAAAGGTAGAGTCATAAACCTGAGGCTTTATGGTATTTTCAGAAAGGTAGTTTAATTTGAAAATCTTGAAGATGGTGCCTGTAATTCAGCAAACTATTTTTCACCTTTTCGACCAGAATCCAAGGAAATTGCTAGAATAGTTGTAAATTTAAGCTACCAAATAAGTCTCACTTTAAAATGCACTGAAAATCTTATGCTTACAATGATGTATTTAGTCCTAACCACTGGCCAACAAATGACTGAGATTAACTTTCCTTAATGAATATTGAAATAATTTTCATAGATTGCAATGTTATATTTGTGTAAAGTTCATTACATTTAATCTTTTACTGTAATCATATGTCCCTTTCAATTCTTAATTAGCACTCTGTATAATGTTTTAAAAGTTAAGTAAATAAGCATTTATTGAAATTACTCTTAGGTTTGCTGCCTGTGCGATTTCTTTGTGATAGGCTATTCTTTCAATTTGATAAAATCAATTTTGGGAGTCCAGTATCAAGTTAATTTGACGATATTCCAGTCGTGCCTGTTGGCTTAACTAAAGAGAGGCCACCGTCATTGCCAGAATAGCTTTGTGGTCAAATGGGCAGTCACTGGGAAGGCATGACGGTGTAGCAATTTAAATGCGTTCAATATTTCTGTTCATTGATAGAAACTGAATAAATATGTACTTACAAACTCAAGTTACAAAAGTAATTACAAAATACACAATCAAAATCACAGCCCAGAAAAACTAGGCCATACTGGAGGCAAACAAAAAATACCCTCTACATTTCAGAGGATGATCTGGTGAGGTATTACAGGAGGCAAATGAATAGGTATGAATTCAGGTATGCAAAATTCCAATGTGCTTTAAAAGTGGATTCTTTGGAAATTGCTGTGATGCATAATCCAAATAAATACATAACTTTCTTTATTTTTATTCAGATAGGCATGAGGATGTTCAAAACATAATCAGCATGGCAATGGAGGCATCCTCAACATTGCCATAAGCAAGTTACTCATCTACACTTGCTTCTCAATTCAGTTATGACAAAACCACCTAGCTCTAGATCTCATCACAGCTTAAGTTTAGAGATAATGTAACAGTGATTGCCCTTGACGTCAAGTGACCTGATAACACTGAAAACAGTGGGCATCAAAAGGAAATAACTCCAATGGCAGGAATCATGCCTTTCAAAATGGAAGAAGGTTGGGTTGCTGGAGAGCATTTCCTTGGGACAGGGTCCTGGACCTAACCATCTTTCCCTGCCTCATTAATGCCCTTCCTTCCATCATAAGGTCAAAAGTCAGGATTCTCACTGATAACTGTAAATTGTCCCTGATGTGTAGGATAGTGTTAGTGTAAGGGGGTCGCTGGTCGGCTCCGACTCGGTGGGCCAAAAGACCTGTTTCTGTGCTGTATTTCTTAAACTAAAAAACTGTTCACGCACTTTCAGGAGAGGGGTGGTTCAAGAAGTAAGCATCACCAAAGGCAATTGAGGATAGGCAATAAATACTGGCCATGCTGCCAACACCCAGATTCTAAAAGAGAACGTACAAAGAAATCACAGATGTCTTTGCACTGAAGAGGGCGCAGAAGGGCTTCACCAGGATGTTGCTTGGGGTGGAGCACTTCAATTATGAGGAAAGACTGGAGAAGTTAAGTCTCTTTTTCCTGGAGCAGAAAAGGGGATTTGATTCAGGTCTATAAAATTATGAGGGGTGCAGATAGGAAAGGCTGTAGGAAACTATTCTTCTTCTCAGAGATAGATAAAACTAAAGGATGTAGATTTAGGGTATAGGGTATGAGATTTACAGGGGCTCTGAGGGGGGACCTTTTTTATCCAGTTGTGAATACCTGCAATGAGCATTTAAGAAATACCTAGACCAGTGCTCAAATTGTTGAGGCATAGAAGGCTACGGCCAGGTGATGTAAGGAGGGAGTAATACAGATGGGTACCCACGGGTTGACATGGAAGTGTTTCCATGCTGCATTTCTCTTTGATATGATTGTTGTAAATGATAACAGAAATAAATCTGTTGAAAATTTTCTTAAAAGTCTAGTTTGCGTCAGTTATTAAATTATTTTCAAATTTTATTTCTTGGAATCAGATAGTGGTGTTTAAGATACGTACATGGACGTGCAAGAAATGGAGGGATATGGATCACGTGCAGGCAGATGAGATGCACACATCATCATGCTCAGCATAAACATTATGAGCCAAAAGGCCTGATCTCGTGCTGTTCTTTGTTCTATTTTTGTATGGAAAATAATCTAATCCTAAAATAAATCAAAGGAAACAACAAATGTGCTCCTTAAAAAAGTTACAAACTTCCAATATCATTGCAATTATTAAACAACTGGGTGGTGATTCCTTCAGGATTTTGCCATCTTTAGTTCAAATGAGCATGATTTGATGGAGGTCACTTCAATGACACAACACTCAAAAGTATAAATTAAAAATTGATAAGGTAGATTGAAGTTAATAAGAAATAGTTATGACATATTTTCAAGTTAAGCTGCTGGAAATTCTTCAAAGCAAGCCAAATAAGATACCGGAAATCTGGGCAGCGTTCACCTCTTGACGTTGCACAATGTTCCAATATAAACTTCTGTGACCAGGCAAGATACTGATTGATGTTAACAAAATGACAGCCATTGGCTGTGTGATCAAAGGATCCTGGCTTTTAAACTTGGCATCCAAAGATTTCTAGTAAGCTGTCAGAAGGAAACGAGATTTCTCCTAATGAGTAATGTTTAATCATTTTTCTGGAACCTTATATAAAGTAGTTCTTCCTTTCATCATCTCCAAACTGTTAATGCAAAACCCTTTTAAATTTTGATCAGGTGTTTCCAAACTCAGGTTCCAAGCTAAACTGATCGCATTAGATATTGATAGACACAGAATGCTGAGGTAACTCAGCGAGTCAGGCAGCATCTCTGGAGAAAATGGATAGGGTGATGTTTCGGGTCAGGAGCCTTCTTGAGAGTGATAGTCCAGGTGAATTTGAGACCACACACAGTACCTCATATTCCATTCGGGACTTTCCATCGCCCGGTGCGGCTCGGCAGCGTGGACTTTCCATCTCCTTGCGGGAGCTGTGCGGGTCAGTCGCCTCGGTAGGGGTCTAGTTGTCTGTACGTGGGAGGGGCATGGGGGAAGAGAGAGGGGAAGTTTTTGGCCTCCATCACAGTGAGGGGGTGTTTGGAGTCACTGTGATGGATGTATGTGTTGGGGTTGTGTCTTGTGTTTTTGTACTGCTGGCTAAGTAATCTCGTTCTGAACGAATGACAAATAAAGCTATTTTGGATTTTGGATTTTGGATTTGGATAGCTGATTAGCCATTAGTATGAACACTGAATTCTGCAATTTTAGGTAACTTCGACAAACACCTCCCTTTCCCTCCCCCCCCCCCCCCCCCCCCCAACTAACTTCACCCAGAATCTTGCCTGACCGTACACTGGTTACTTTCCCTCTCACCCCCCCCCCCCATTGCCTTCCACCAAAAATCCCCAACAAGCAGGACAGCATGGTGGTGCAGCGATCGAGTTGCTGCCTTACAGCGCCGAGACCCGGGATTGATCCTGACTACGGGTGCTGTCTGTATGCTGTTTGTACGTTCTCCCCGTGACCTGAGTGGGTTCTCTCCGACATCTTCTGGTTCCTCCAACACTCCAAAGACGTACAGGTTTGTAGATTAATTGGCTTGGTGTATGGGTAAATTGGCCCCAGTGTGTGTATGATAGTGTTAATGTGTGGGGTTCGCTGGTCTGCGTGGACCCGGTCGGCTGAAAGGCCTGTTTCCGCGCTGTATTTCTAAAAAAAAGCTTTGTAGTTCACAACTACACATTTCCTTTGGGCTTACAGTTGCTTCTATCCAACAAACTGCCTATCAGGGAACCCCCTTGCCTGAAATCATCTGTTGCCACCCGTGATTTATCTGGCTTTCTGTTCTCTAGTTTTTTTCCCATCTCCCACTTGTAATCAGTCTAAAGAAGGCTCCCAACTCAAAATGTCACCTATCCATTTTCTCCAGAGATGCTGCCTGACCCATTCAGTTACACCAGCCATTAGTGTCTACCTTTGGTATAAGCCATCGTGTGCAGTTCCTTGTTATTACACATTTGGTACTGTCCATATGATTACCATTACTAGGCAGTCAACTTTATGATTCACTCCAATATCAAATGAATTTGGCTCATGTGCACTGTTCCATTTAATTTGTTCTATTTTGATAATAAATAAGTTTTTGATTGGAATAGAAACAAAATGTCTTCCAGTTTAAGAAAATAATGAAGGCTCCTTCAACAATCATTGAGTCCTTGGGACATTTTCACTGCACATTGTGCATGATTCACAGATGGAATCAGCTATTGACAGTTTCACATGCTGGGAATTATGCTCTTGCTTTGTCACTATAAGGAAAGAAACTTCTGATTTTGCTGACAATCACTACCAAGCTGAACACCCTTTCATGGCTGTTACATTCAAAAATCTCAAACAACTCCTTGACATCTAGCATTCTATTTTTATACACTCCCTTGCTTTACCTGTTCTTTGACACTCAGTCTTTCTCACTTAAGGTTAGTCTGGGACTTTTTAGTTGGCATAGTTAAGTGAAAACACCATTGATGCCAATGTTTTACAATCTGCCAGTTATTTATGAAGACATGCCAAACAGAACCAGTGCTACCAACAGCTTCTGAAGTGCAACTATGTCTTGTTTAAAGAGTGATACTCTTATATAGATGTTAAAATGTGACAGCAAAACAAAACACTCACTTTTCCACAAATGGTAGTATGATATGGTGGTAATGTTACCAGACCTTACGTCCAGAGGCATGGACCAATTGATCTGGACAGTGCAGCTGTGGAATTTAAATTAAGCTACTAGAAGTGCAGAATACAAGACCAGTATCACCAATGGTGATATCACACTGTGATACTTATAAAATGAATGAAAACTTATAAATCTTTGGTGATGCCAATGCTTGATTAAAATGCCAGAACTTTATTAAACACCATTATTTTGCAGAAAATTATCACGTAGCACATTATTGAACAAAAACTTTGATAGTCCTTTTACAACCTCAGGATGTCTCTTTGTACTTTATAGCAAATGATGAACATAAGATAGCAAAGAGAAGTAGGTCACTTGTCCCCTCATGTTTATTAAGAACGTATTTTCACTTTTCTGCACAAACCCCATATTCTGTCAATATCCATGAATGTATCAACTAGTCTCCACCATCGAAGGGATTTATAGAAGGCAGCCAGCATCATCAAGGACCCACACCACCCTCACATTTCACTCCTGCCGTCGGGAAGAAGGTATAGGAGTCTGAAAACAATGACCACCAGGTTCGGAGACAGCTTCTTCTTAACAACCTCAGACTCTTGAACACTACATACACCAACTAAACTAAGAACTATGTACTGTCTTGGCTGCACTTGGAACTTTTTATGTACTTACATTGGGGTATTATTTTAACTTATTGAACATGCTTTGTTTATTATGTTATCTCAGAGTACTGTTTACAGACCTGTTGTGCTACTGCAAGTATGAATTCCATTGTTCCATTTTCGGTATATATGACAATTAAACACCCTTGACTCAAATATACTCAGCGACTGAGCTACCCTCTTGAGTAGAGAATTCCAAAGATTCGCCATCTTCATTGTGATGCAATTTCTTTCCATTCCTGGATTAATTAACCCCTTATTTTGGGATTGTGATGCCTGGGACTAGATACTCAGTCGGAAAAAAACGCCTTATCATTATGCACCCTGTCAAGCCCTGAAAAAATGTGCATTCCCATGTCTGAGATAATCATAAATGCCTTGCTATCACTTACTTCGTATCTGACTCAATGTTTTCCTTGCTACTGATATCAAGCTAGCTCAAATTACTTATTTCTCACCCTCCTTGTTTTGTGTTATTACAGTTATTACCTTCAATCTGTGGGAAACACTCTGGAATCTATGGAACCAATGTGTTCACTATCTCCATAGTGAACATATCTTTGAAAACATTGAAAATAATCTTTTGTTGGTCAGTACTGATTTAAAAAAGGCAGGGATCCACACTTAACTGGTTTATCTCGCATTATATGTTCACTTACATTAAAAAAAAAAGATATCCTTGAGCCATCATGAAGGAATCAGTGAATTTAAAATTGTAAAAGAGTGTATCAACAAAATTAACTATATCCTAGAAACCTCCAACTAGAGAACCTTTTTTCTAAAACCGGATCAAGGTATAGCAATAAGCATTAATAATTCTGAAGAAAAGATTACTTTGATATTCTGCAGGAGCACAAAATATGCAAAATCAAGCATGATGCTAACAGTAGGGATAAGTTGAAAGTAGAAATGAAATTACAGTGAGATAATAGTTGTTTCAGCTTTCTGATATTTTGAGTGCAATCTGTAAAACGAGACAATTGGCAACACTGAACATACTCACTGAAATTTCATTGGGAATCCTGCAAAATTTGAGAGAAATATTTTTGAAAGCAAACTACAAGGTGCTCTCAAAATAATAGTCTTGATAACATCTGAAATAAAAGTGACCAACAAATTAATTTAGTGTTCCCATGAAGAAAAGCAACTAATGATTGATGTTACAGAGATAAGAGATGTGGATGTATTCATTTATAAAATACAAAATTAAGATTCTATTCATGGCTTCTCAGTGGTGAATGGGGAGACTTCATTCCACAGTCTAGATGTGAAACATATGAACCATTAATATGACAATGAAAAGAGATGGCTCCAAAAGGAATTCTAACAGATTTGGAGATATTTCTCCTCAGTGAGAGTGCTGATTGTACTCAAAAGTGAATTACGTTTTGTTTTTAAATCCTTTAATAAGATATTTGGCCATATTAATTTAATTCATGTTGACAGTTTTGTGGGACTGTACTGCGCTTACTGTACATATGGGACACCAAAAAAATGCAAAGAATAGCTTGAGAAAAGAGCGTGTTTTCATTTAATAAGATTCTTAAAAGGTCGATCATTTTATCTGATTACAAGTGTAAATGTCAGAACTGGAATGCCTGAAATGTTAAATTCTCCCAATTGACTGAAATTTAGAATCCTGGTTTGATCAATACCACCTGCTTGTGCTCATTTCCATAACGTTACTTACTATTTTGAAGATGTACAAATGGTTCCAATATTCACAATTCATATTTTTGTATTCATTTGCATTGTTGATGCTTACGAACTGATCAGCCGTTAGGATAAAAAATTTGAACAGCTACATCATAGTAATTGTTTTCAACATTTAGGTCTTGCCTGAAAGAGACATGATGCAGCTGATTGGGATATATTCAATTCAAGGCATATATTCAATTCCTCCACTCTATTTCATCCATATCTTCACTGCCATATATCATATGAAAGGGAAGACATTTAAGATGAAATTAATTTGAATAGTTAGGTTTCTGTTTCACATTTAAGCTATTTCAATAATAAACACTGGAACCTAGTCCTTCAGTCCTTTCAAATATTTCTCTGATCTCTATTACAGAATCTCTCCCAAAGTTCTCCAGCAATTCATCCTCTCCCAGAATTAACCAAACAAATACAAATCTTATTGAAACTTTCCCTGTGCAGCAACTCAACTCTCCCTGATTCGCCAAAAGTAATTTATCCACAGTTAAGTATCAAAAATTAGCTACCTGTTGGTGGTATATAAAGGCACCATAAACTGCATGACCAAAGGTTAAGTAAAAGGATAAAATGAAGAGATTAGATTTGTGGTCCCTTGGAGACACAACAAACTGCAAATGCTGGAATCTTGAGCAAAATACAAAGTGCTGGAGAAACAACGCGTCGGGCAGCAGTCCGAAGAAGGGTCCTGACCAGAAATATCACCTGTTCATTTTCTCTGCAGATGTTGCCAGACTGGCAGCACTCCTCTACCACTTTGTGTTTTGTATAGTTCCTTGGCTTGAGGAGGGAATTATATTACTGAGATGGCGGGAATCCCAGAACAGGGAGGAATATACCATAAAATGATTTTGTTTGTTCTGGAGTATTCCTGAAAGATGCAAACTTGGAACTCTGCTTTCAGAAATCTGTTGAAGCTCAGCCAATTAAAAATGTCTACATTGAGAATGAAATTTCGATGTTCCCCAGTGGTATTCGGCGATGCAACCGAAGGCAGATTGGAGGAGTTACGTTACAAGGGCGGCACGGTAGCGCAGCGGTAGAGTTGCTGCTTTACAGCGAATGCAGCGCCGGAGACTCAGGTTCGATCCTGACTACGGGTGCTGCACTGTAAGGAGTTTGTACGTTCTCCCCGTGACCTGCGTGGGTTTTCTCCGAGATCTTCGGTTTCCTCCCACACTCCAAAGACGTACAGGTATGTAGGTTAATTGGCTGGGTAAATGTAAAAATTGTCCCTAGTGGGTATAGGATAGTGTTAATGTACGGGGATCGCTGGGCGGCACGGACTTGGTGGGCCAAAAAGGCCTGTTTCCGGCTGTATATATATGATATGATATGATATGATAAGCCCATCTGCATCCTACTTGAATGAAAATGGAATCAAATTGCATCAAGGATTTGGGAGGCCAATTTTCATATAGAGGGCAGCACCCATGAATGCTTTGAGAGGCTAGTCAAGAAGCACATCTGCGCCCTCCTTCCTCGCAACATGGACCCACTACAGTTCGCATACCGTCCGAACAGGTCCACGGATGATGCGGTCTCCCAGGTTCTACACACCGCTCTCTCTCATCTGGACAGCCAGGGGGGCTATGTGAGGATGCTGTTCATTGACTTTAGTTCAGCATTCAACACAATAGTCCCCAGCAGACTGGTTGAGAAGCTGCTGGAACTGGGGCTTAGCACCCCTCTGTGTGCCTGGGTCCTGGACTTTCTCACTGCCAGGCCCCAAGTGGTCAGGATGGGGGAACACACATCTAGCTCCCTCACCCTGAACATAGGATCCCCCCAGGGCTGCGTCCTTAGCCCCCTATTGTACTCCCTGTACACACATGACTGTGGGGCCAGGTTCAGCTCAAACTCCATCATCAAGTTTGCTGATGACACTGTGGTGGTGGGCCGGATCTCCAACAACGATGAGAAGGCCTACCGGGAGGAGGTGGCTGATCTGGCACTCTGGTGTCAGGACAATAGCCTCCTCTTGAATGTCACTAAAACAAAGGAGCTGATTGTGGACTTCAGAAGGGCTAAACATCCAAGGACATACACGCCACTGGAGATAAATGGGTTTATTGTGGATAGGGTGAGCAGTTTTAAATACTTGGGAGTCCGCATCGCAGAGGATCTGACGTGGGCAACGCACATTGCCGCACTGGTGGGTAAGGCTAAGCAGCGCCTTTACCACCTTAGACAACTGAGGAAATTCAGAGTGTCTCTGAGGATCCTTCATTGCTTCTACTCTGGGGCTGTAGAGAGCATCCTGTCCGGCAACATTACAGTCTGGTTTGGGAACAGCTCTGCCCAGGACAGGATGGCCCTGCAGAGAGTAGTGCGTTCGGCAGAACGCACCATGGGAACTACACTCGTCCTCCTGCAGGACCTATACATCAGGAGGTGCAGATCCAGAGCAAGCAAGATCATGAGGGACCCCTGCCACCCCAGTAACGGACTGTTCCAGATGCTACGATCAGACAAACGCCTCCGCTGTCACGCTGTGAAAACGGAGAGGATGAGACGGAGCTTCTTCCCACAGGCCATCAGGACTGTCAACTTTTATAACCCCAGAGACTAAATTTTTGTCGACACTAATAGTAACTTATTAACTTTATTTATATGCTGTAACTGTAATTCTTTTTGTGCACAACCCGCAGGCATTGCCACTTTCATTTCACTGCACATCGTGTATGTGTATGTGACAAATAAATTTGACTTGACTTGACTTGGACTTGGTATGCCCTCTAGGCAGTGCAGATTTAGGGTTGTTGCTTTACAGCGCCAGACACCCGGATTCAATCCTGACTACGGGTGCTGTCTGTATGGAGTTTGCACCTTCTCCCTGTGACCTGCGTGGGTTTTCTCCGAGATCTTCGGTTTCCTCCCACACTCTAAAGATGTGCAGGTTTGTAGGTTAATTGGCTTGGAATAATTGTAAATTGTCTCTAGTGTGTGTAGGGTAGCAGTTGTGTGCGGGGATAACAGGTCGGTGCAGACTTGGTGGGTCGAAGGGCCTGTTTCCGCACTGTATCTCTAAACTAAACTAAATGAAACTATAACTAATATCACAGTCTGATGGCCCGGCAAATTCTGACACATACAGAATGCTGGATATCTCAGTTGCAGAACTTAATATTGCATCTGGAGGGCTGCAAGGTGCCATGACAGAAATGTGGCATTGTTTCTCAAGTTCACTTTGGATCTCGTTGTGATGATGTCCGAAGCTATAGAGAGATAGTGCAGAGTGCGAGCAAGACCACTAATTAAAGCAGCAGACAACAGGAAGCTTAAGAGTCAATCCTGTGGAATTAACACAAAGTGGTCAGCAAACCTGCAATTTGGTTTCTCTCATGTGGATGTTGCATTGGAAGCACTGAATGTAATACACTAGATTGGAAAAAGTCCAAGTAACTCACTGATTTATTGTGGAAGAACTGTATTGGGTTCATGGATGGTAGGAAAGGGTAAAAGGAGCAAAAGATAGACACAAAATGCTGGAGTAATGCGAGCTAGGCAGCATCTCTGGAAAGAAGGAATGGGTGACCTTTCAGGTCGAGACCCTTTTTTAGATTGAAAATCATGGGAAAGGGAAACGAGAGATATAGACAATGATGTAGAGAGATATAGAACAAATGGCAGGATGCGGGGACTGTCATATGATGAAAGAATGGATCGACTTGGCTTATATTCACTGGAATTTAGAAGGTTGAGAGGGGATCTAATAGAAACATAAAGTTCTTAAGGGATTGGACAGGTTAGATGCAGGAAAAATATTCCCAATGTTGGGGGAGTCCAGACCCTGGGGTCATAGTTTAAGAATAAGGGGTAGGCCATTTAGGACTGAGAGTTGTGAATCTGTGGAATTCTCTGCTACAGAAGGCAGTGAAGGTGAATTCACAGGATGTTTCAAGAGAGCGTTCAGTCTGAAGAAGGGTCTCGACCCGAAACGTCACCCATTCCTTCTCTCCAGAGATGCTGCCTGTCCTGCTGAGTTACTCCAGCTTTTTGTGTTTATCTTTGGTTTAAACCAGCATCTGCAGTTCCTTCTTACACATCTAAAAGCAGTACCCCGTTCCAGCTTTTCCCCCATATCCCTTGATTCCTCTAGCCCTAAGAGCTAAATCCAACTCTCTCTTGAAAACTGTTAGCTGTTTGAGAACAGAAATTTGGTGTGACTTTGGCGGGGAAGTGATGGAGAGAGAGGGAATGCAGGGGTTACTTGAATTTAGAGAAAACAATATTCATACCCCTGGCATGTAAGATAACCAAGCAAAATATGAGATGCTGTTCCTCCAATTTGCGTTTAACCTCACTCTGAAAATGGAGAATGCCCAGGGCAGAAAGGTCAGTGTGGGAATGGGAAGGAGAATTAAAGTGTTTAGCAACCGGGAGATCAGGTAGGTCCAGGCGGATTCAACAAAGGTGTTCAGCGAAACGATCACCCAGTCTACGTTTGGTCTGATGGGGTGGAAGGTAAGGGCTAGGGGGACTCTGTCCATGTTGTGACTAGGGGGAGGAGGAATAAGGGTGGAGCAGCCGGGTACCCAGGAGACACGTGTGAGGGCTTCATCAATGATGGAAGTGGGGAACCCTCGTTCCTTAAGAATGAAGACATCTCGGATGTTCTGGTATGGAACACCTCATCTTGGGCGCAGATGCGGCATAGACGGAGGAATTGGGAGTAGGGGATAGAGTCTTTGCAGGAAGCAAGATGGGAAGAAGTGCTCAATATAGTTGTGGGAGTTAGTGGGTTTGTAATAGACATCAGTCAATAGTCTATCTCCTGTGATGGAAACGGTGAGATTAAGAAAAGGGAGGGAGGTGTTAGAGATGGTCCAAGTGAATTTGAGTACAGGATGGAAATTGGTGGTGAAGTTAATGAAGTCAATAAGTTCTACATGGATGCAGGAGGTAGCACCGTGTCGTCATCGATGTAAAAGAGATAGAGTTCGGGGATAGGGCCAGTGTACGCCTGGAACAGGGATTGTTCAACATACCCTACAAAGAGGCAGGCATAGTTGGGGCTCATACGAGTACCCATAGCTACGCCTTTGATTTGGAGGAAATGGGAGAAATCAATGGAGATTGGTGTAAAGGGAGAAAGATGTTAAGAGTGAGGACCAGCCCCGCTAGGCGGAGGAAAGTGTTAGTAGAGGGAAATTGGCTGATCAAGGAAGAAACTGAGGGCTTTAAGGCCTTCCTGGTGGGGGATGGGGGTGTAGAAGGACTGAACGTCTATAGTAAAGATGAGGGAGAGGGGGCTTGGAAAGCGGAAGTCATTAAAGAGACGAAGGGCATGTGAGGTATCTGGGACATGGGTCGGGAGAGATTGGACCAGGGGGGAACAGTTGTTTAATTTCCTGCAATTGCTTGAGAAGGGTAGTGGTTAGTGGAATAATGAAAGGAACAGTCCCTTCAAAATGCTGCGAGTAGAGGGGAATTTGTATCGGATGGTGGAACTTTGTTGAAACTGATGGAATTTGTGAAGGAGGATCTGTCGAAAGCAGAGGCTGGAGGAAGGGGATGCTAGGTGGCAAGTGAAGACTAGGAGAATTCCATCTAAGATGGGATGGTGTGATAGCACAAGTGCTGGAAATAGATAAGATGCAATCAAGAGCTCTGATAGCTCGGAGAAGTGGAAACTGCAGTTGGGGAACGAGGACCACTTAGATGTCCATCAGTCCATAACATTTTGGGTTGTTCAGCTGTAAGTCAGTGGATATATTCTGAAAGAGTTGGCCTCAGACACATAACTTTCACGAATACAGAGCCTATTAGTTGATTTCTTTAGACAACATCTATTCTTCAAACAGGGTAAAAGTTAATGGCAAGGAACACAAAACCTTTGAATCCAACACCAAGTTCAGCGATTTCAGTTAAACAGTATCCTCTGTATTTTTATTTCAATGCTGGCATTCACTGAACTTCATCGGATAATTTCAGACAATGATTCTACCTACTCTTTTTAACATTTTAGTTCTTTTACTTGTCCCAATACCACTCACTTTTACCCCTACGTTATCCTCATTCCTTCTCTCCTGAGATGCTGGCTGTTACTCCAGCTTTTTGTGTCTATTTTACATGTTCCTTTTTGTTCTCTGCTTCCACTCCCCTTAACCTTGCATTTTAATACCTATTTATCTCTAACTTTACCCATTTTATTTTAAAGAGCATCAACCTGAAATATTAACTTTGAATCTCTCTCCATGATGTGCGACAGATTGAGTATTTTTTTAAAGTTTTCCTAAAAATAATACTTTGCCTTTAACACACCTACCTTTAACCGTTAGGTTTTCAGATTTCTGGCCTTGAAATCCAATCCAATCCAAATCCAATAAATCCAATCATTTATTTCAAATGCTAAATACATGTGAAATCTCCTCTGTAATTGTCAATTGCTATATTTCAGCTTTGTAAAATAAAAATAACACAATTTTAAAGTAACTTTAGGTAATATATCCAGTTTGTAACACGTTTCGCAGAACCTCCTAGTCATAGCATTTCAGGATCAGAAATTAATCACTGTCAGTTCCTACGTTAAACAGGGTTGGTAGGGCATGCAAAGATATTTGTGAATATGTATGAATGTGGCACGTACATCTCCCCATGTTCTTATAACAAAACCACAATTTTTGAAAAAAATAGTGTTTTTGTGTTCTAGAATCATCTGCATACTTCTCAGTTCAATGCAATAGAATGATGAATAAAGGTTAATGCAGCTGGGAAATATGTTGCAGAAGGGAAGCAGTTACATTTGATTACTACCACTATTTGATGTCTGCAATTGCTGGTGTCAACACGCTAGAATCAAAATCACAGATCGTTCTCACAGGAGAATAGAATTGATTGCAGGGAAAGTAAGAATGCGGTCACCAAGGTAAAGAATTCTCAGAACAGCAAACTGACTCAATTCCCACTTTGAGCAGCCAATGTCAACGAGATAAATACTCAGGTCAAGAGCAAAACGAACCAAATGAAAAGCATAGTCTTACACTGTCAATCCCAACACCAGAATATGACATCACCCTTTCCTTCTGGCCTGTGTAGCCAGTTATCCATGCTTACTTACATTGATCCGGTAATTGAAAAAATAAATTCTGACTGAGGGTTTTCAATAAATAAAAAAAATGATCACAGAATTCTTATTCGGTGGTGAAATGCTTTGACCCAAGTTTGGGAGATTGAAGGTAACATAACAACTAACAATAAAATAACCTTAGGTAGACACAAAATGCTGGAGTAACTCAGCGGGACAGGTAGGACAGGAATTCCTTCTCTCCAGAGATGCTGCCTGTCCCGCTGAGTTACTCCAGCATTTTGTGTCTACCTTCGATTTAAACCAGCATCTGCAGTTCTTTCCTACACAATAAAATAACCTTCCCTTTCTCTCTACCCATCTTTGCCATAAGCAAATACACCCTGCTTCCCTGAGGGTCAATCCACTGTCAACCCAATGAGGCACATCTTCCAAGGACTGACCAGGCCACCCTTTCTTGTGACTGCATTGTGTGGCAGAGTATTACATTTAAACTCTATTTGCCATAAACAATTATAACTGCAGCTTTCTCTTCAGATCTAACACTACCTTTCAACGCACCACCAACTCACCCTTGGCCTTCTGCTCTTTTCACTCGCCTGCCTAGTATTTTTGTCAGTTTCTTGATGTAATTTTTAATGTTACAAAGTGACAATTTCTAAATTATATTCCAGGTGATCAAACAGAATTTCAATTAGTGAAATGGAGTTACAGGTAGAAAAACAAATGTAATAGAATTATATACTCATAATGGAGTCATATGTAAGGAGAGATCTTTAAAAAATCTCACCACCTGCTTTCTGCTCAAACTAAGGTATTATGCCATACATAAACAAACAAATTGTCTAAACACTCTGTCTGTAGCTTTCAACTAACTTCATAATGTTGAGCTACTAGCCTTCTCTTAATATGCTAGGAGAGAACTCCAGATGTGAAACCTTTATTTTACACTATTGTGGCTATTATAGCTCTATGGGCAGCCAATAAAGCACAGGAGTTAAGGTTTATGACTCCCTCTTTTCCTGACTATCCTCGGCTGGTACATATACTAACCCTAGCTTCCCTTTCGATACATTGATGTATTTCTGGATTTATGGGCTACAAGCGCTGTCTTTATTGCATAGCCGCCCTATTAATACAGGTAGACCTTGGCCATTCTCACTGAGTTATTGCTGAAAGCCTCAATTTGAAATTTCATTTTGGTGTCAGAGGTCTTTCTGTGTAGTTAGATTCACATTAAGTATGAACTGAGTTGAGAACAACTAAGCTCATTTAGCATATAACAGCAATTAGAATTAAAGCAGGTTCACATAATAATACCGCGCTGAGTGACACAATGATGGACGAGCAGTGCTGCTATCTCACAGCTCCAATGTCACTGTGTGCCCTTTTGGACGATTTCTACAATTGGCAGCAAGGAAGGCGATATTCTTCCTCCTTCTCTGCCCCCACCAACCACTGGCACTGCCCTCTCCGTCCCACCCCAGACCATTTTCTTTACATTTTACTTCTACAGGCCGAGGTTTTGTGTGGGATACACAAAAGACCGCTGGAATCTTGAGCAAAAGCAAAGCACTGGAGGAACTTAGTAGGTTAAGCAGTGGAGGGAAATAGACAAAATGTGTCGGAAGGAACTACAGATGCTGGTTTATACCAAAGATGGACACAAAATTCTGGAGCAACTCGGCAGGTCATGCAGCAACTCTGGAGAAAAGGAAGAGGTGAATTTTTGGGCCAGACTCTTTCTTCAGTCTGAAAGATAGAGGTGGGGGAAGGAGGGGGAGAAACTGGAGGTGAGAAGTGGTCAGAACAAATCAGGGCCGGCAACAGGTGAACTCAGAAAGGGTGGAGCCCATAATGACACATTGATGGCTGGGGAAGATGTAAGATACAGGGAGACATTGTATTACATGCAGTATGAACAATGATTTCTCTAATATCAAGTAACTCCCGCATACCCTCCTCCTCCACCCTTGTCGTCCTACCAGTTCCATTGTTTGCATCCTTGTGTTACAATTGTGCAATCATCCTAAAATCTCAAAAGTATTTTACTTTTCACTAATGCTGCCTGTCCAGCAATGTATACTACCTTTTACCATTATCCTGTTAAAATATTCTGCTACTGTGACTTCCACAAATCCCCTTTGACACAATGAATCTTTTCTCTCTCTTTCACCACAACTAACTTTCTGCACAGCCAAGAGCTTCCTCAGTAACAAACCAGTTCAGAGTTGAACTGACATTGAGCAATTTGTAAATCTTTGGTACAACCAGAAAAATGAATGCAAAGGCATTTGGTGACCATAACCAAAGATGTCCCAAAATTAGACAAGTGAAGATTCCTGCTGTTATTGTGTTTTGAGGATACGAGAGGGTTCATGTTGATTTCACACCATAAAACTATTCATAAAACAAACCTCGTTTTCTACTAAAGTCACTGGCAATCACTTTCCCATTCTTGCACTCTGCTCGGAAAAATAAATGACAGAAACCTAAGCAGCTTTGCAGTTATAAATGAAACCGAAAGCACGGTCTCAAAAATATTATTATTTTAATACTACTCTTGAAATCTTCTTTGGGCAGGCACTTCTCAACTATCCATATTTTTTTCAAATTCATGGAACAGGATTACAAGCAGCCATTTGTAATCTAAAAAGCATTAGAAGTAAGCATTCTCGACAGAAGAAGAATTCCTTGGCTGTAGAATTATACAGCAGGATCCTGCCTCTATCAGCAGCATCTGCATAATCCAACATTTTAATTAACTCTGATAATGCTAATGCCCAGCTCAAAAGATTAGGTCCCAATTTTCCTTTTTAATTTACAGTCTTAAAAAGCAGCGCTTGCATAAATGTAATCACATCATATGAGTCATTTGAACTGGATATCCCATTTTCCTTTCATTGTAAAATAAAATGTATAGCATGGTTTATTTCTCATTCAATAAAGTTCTGCGGCAAACCAGAGTAACATCAATTAAAATGTTCCTCTGGCGGAAACTGTGAAACAAAAACAAATTAATGTTTTAAGTTTAACCCAGTACTTTAGTTTCATTCACTCATAAATTCAATTCAAATTGTGATTTATAATGGATTTATCCTTCCATGAAACATGTAAACTTTGATTCTTATTTATTTCTATATTTTATTTGTACACTTTTTAAAAAGCATTTCTGGGATTAAATTTCTCTCATCTCTTATGATACAGATGGAAGCTATTGAGATCTTGTTCATTGTGGCTGAAGTGAGCTATTCAATTGTACTTCCAGTTCCTGGAGTTTACAGTATTTCCAGTGCTCACAGGTACTTTTAGATTGTGCTGAAGATTTCTTTCCTCCGCCACCCTTTACTGCATTGAGTTCCAGACACAGTGAAAAAAAATCACTCCATACCACTCGTACTTTTTCTACATGAACATATTTCACAGATCAGGTAGTCCTGTTGTGTTAGTTGCATTCCTACAGCTTTATGGAAAATCACATTATAAAATAAAGGAGGTGAGAGAATTTCAGACATAATAAAGTTTTTTCCCCACAGGATTTTCAAAGATAAAGGTATTTTTAATGGCCGCAAGCTAACAATACTATGGGCTGTATGTTGTATTGTTTAATGGTGTAATATTTTTACACAGTATCAATCAAAGCAATTGCATGTTAATTTTCAACGGCCTAACAAACCGTGTTCTTAAGACACAATGGAGTCTGATTACTGCAGGGTGGTTACAAGGAAATTTGGACTGTTTTCTCGTTATTCCATGTTTTTTTCCAAGACAAAATAACTTTTCAACGTTTCTATCGTTCTTAATTGAAATCAGATTTAAACTAATTCAGCCAACATAATGCAAATAGTTTTCCTCAGTTGATCAAATAGTTATAGCTAATTTGCATTGTGGAAACGTGTAAGAGCAGAACTTTACTCACTACTTTAAATTTATGCATCCTTGGTTATTAACCTCTCCGCTAAAGATAGGTCCTTCCTATTCACACTAATATCTCTAATATGCATGTAAATCTTTTATCACCCTACAAAACCACAGCTGGTAATTCCCATGAAATTCTCTTTTGTATGTTTTCCTGTGTATCATATGTTTCCTGTAATGTGCCACAGCCTAACTAGTGTTTAAAATGTCTTACTCTGACCAGAGCCTTTTGTTTCCAATGCATGAAATTCTAGTGAATCTTCCCATTTTACTCATTTATCCAGTGCATCAATTCTAAGTCAACCACAATACTTTACATAGAATTGTGAACCAACTGCACAATATATTCCAATTATCTCTTTCAAACCTGCCAAGATAATAAAGTTAACTTAATTGCAAGTCAGCTTTACAATTTAAAAGACTAATTACTCGTCTGTGGAGTATATTTTACTTGTTTCCTTTAAAAGTAAAACTGCATTCTTGGATGAATAATTAAACAGGGTACAATGCAAAGACATGCCTGTGGACTATTTTTATCTGGCATTCATTATAATTTTGATTCAAATGGGGAATTTTTCATTAATTGGCTCACTTTTCCAAAGATTTAGCTTTTTTCTCATCTTTCCCTTTGGTATAGTTGGACTGCTGCAAACCTTCAACATCATGCCATGCAAATGCAAGTTGTTTAATCACCAATTGCGCTCATAGTAAATGAAAACAAATTTGAACTGAATCTCACTCACCAAATATGGTTAATAATATGAAATCTATTTATAATGATACGTTTATAATTCATCAATTTAAAAATGAAACTCAGCAAAGATTCTCCTACTTCTGAAAATAGAACAGAGGTGTACAAAATTATAAGTAATAGATTGGGCAAACGCACAGAGTCTCTTGCCCAGAGTTGGGGAATCGAGAACCAGAAGACATAGATTTAAGCAGAGGGGGGAAAGATTTAATGGAGGAGTAACTTTTTTTACATAAAGGGTGGTGGTGTATGGAGCAGGTAGTTGAGGCAGGTACTATTGCAACGTTTAAGAAACGTTTAGACAGGTACATGGATAGGATAGGTTTAGAGGGATATGGGCCAAATGCAGGCAGGTGGAGATGAGACATGTTGGTTGGTGTGGACAAGTTGGACCAAAGGGCATGTTCCCACGCTGTATGACTCTATGACTTAAAAATAACAAGGCTTTGCTATTCCAATTGAAATCCTAAAATTTGTTATGAAGAATTTCAGTCACAAAAGAGGAATCTCATTGCCCAACTCTGAGAAGAGGTGGATATTTCGCTGAGGTTCCCAAGAGATATTGTGATTGCAACCAACTTCAAGACTGTGATAATCACAGAGGGATCTTCTTTTTGTCCGTTTAGGGCGGCACAATGGCGCAGCGGTAGAGTTGCTGCCTTACAGCGCCGGAGACCCGGGTTTGATCCCGATTATGGGATCAATGTTACATCCTTAATCATTGCCTTCAAAGGAGTCATTCCTACACAACAATTATCTGCTAAATTGGAACTTCTTAGTTGATTGTGGCTCAAATGGTGAGAGAGTAAAACAATGATGTCGGATCTTAAAGCAGTTTGAGTAATTCTAACAGTCTAAGAACATTGATAATATCTGCAACAAGTATAGAGTGGTGGGTGCCTGGAACATGCTGTCAGGGGTGGTGGCGGAAATAGATATGATAGTGGCATTTAAGAGGCTTTCAGATAGGCAGATGGATATGCAAGAAATGGAGTTATATGCATCACATGCAGGCAGAGGAGATATGGAGACTTGCTATCATGTTCAGACATTGCGGGCCAAAAGGGCCGAATGGCCTATTCCCATGCAGTATTATTCCGTTCTACATAACCTCAGTAAACATAAAAACGATGAAACCAGTTTTTTTCTGTTTTCACAAAACTGAACTTCATGATGGAAAGTGTGAGGAAAAATTCAAATCCTATTGTAGCAAACACAGCCACTCAGCTAGAGCTTTTGCTTAATTTTGTGTTTCACTCGTGTCTTTCTCAATCAACCACTTGACACCTCATGACAGAAAGAACTACTGGTTCTTGATAAATGTCTGCTTGGTCTTTTTAGATTCAAGTTTACTTTAGAGATATAGCTTGTAATTAGATCCCTTGGCCCACCGGGTCCATAACGTCAATCGATTACTCGTTCAATGTTACCACATTTTCTCATCCACTTCCTATACATTGGAGGTATTTATTCACAAAATGCTGGAGTAACTCAGCAGGTCAGGCAGCATCTCAGGAGAGAAGGAATGGGTGTTTTTCAACAGCTTAACAACTTCTTAGACAATAGACAATCGACAATAGGTGCAGGAGTAGGCCATTCAGCCCTTCGAGCCAGCACCGCCATTCAATGCGATCATGGCTGATCACTCTCAATCAGTACCCCGTTCCTGCCTTCTCCCCATACCCCCTCACTCCGCTATCCTTAAGAGCTCCATCCAGCTCTCTCTTGAAAGCATCCAACGAACTGGCCTCCACTGCCTTCTGAGGCAGAGAATTCCACACCTTCACCACTCTCTGACTGAAAAAGTTCTTCCTCATCTCCGTTCTAAATGGCCTACCCCTTATTCTTAAACTGTGGCCCCTTGTTCTGGACTCCCCCAACATTGGGAACATGTTTCCTGCCTCTAATGTGTCCAATCCCCTAATTATCTTATATGTTTCAATAAGATCCCCCCTCATCCTTCTAAATTCCAGTGTATACAAGCCCAATCGCTCCAGCCTTTCAACATACGACAGTCCCGCCATTCCGGGAATTAACCTAGTGAACCTACGCTGCGCTGCACGCCCTCCATAGCAAGAATACCCTTCCTCAAATTTGGAGACCAAAACTGCACACAGTACTCCAGGTGCGGTCTCACCAGGGCCCGGTACAACTGTAGAAGGACCTCTTTGCTCCTATACTCAACTCCTCTTGTTATGAAGGCCAACATTCCATTGGCTTTCTTCACTGCCTGCTGTACCTGCATGCTTCCTTTCATTGACTGATGCACTAGGACACCCAGATCTCGTTGAACTCCCCTCCTCCTAACTTGACACCATTCAGATAATAATCTGCCTTTCTATTCTTACTTCCAAAGTGAATAACCTCACACTTATCTACATTAAACTGCATCTGCCATGTATCCGCCCACTCACACAACCCGTCCAAGTCACCCTGCAGCCTTATTGCATCTTCCTCACAATTCACACTACCCCCCAGCTTAGTATCATCTGCAAATTTGCTAATGGTACTTTTAATCCCTTCGTCTAAGTCATTAATGTATATCGTAAATAGCTGGGGTCCCAGCACCGAACCTTGCGGTACCCCACTGATCACTGCCTGCCATTCCGAAAGGGACCCATTTATCCCCACTCTTTGCTTTCTGTCTGTCAACCAATTTTCTATCCATGTCAGTACCCTACCCCCAATACCATGTGCCCTAATTTTGCCCACTAATCTCCTATGTGGGACCTTGTCGAAGGCTTTCTGAAAGTTGAGGTACACCACATCCACTGACTCTCCCCTGTCAATTTTCCTAGTTACATCCTCAAAAAATTCCAGTAGATTTGTCAAGCATGATTTCCCCTTCGTAAATCCATGCTGACTCGGAATGATCCTGTTACCGCTATCCAAATGCTCAGCAATTTCGTCTTTTATAATTGACTCCAGCATCTTCCCCACCACTGATGTCAGACTAACTGGTCTATAATTACCCGTTTTCTCTCTCCCTCCTTTCTTAAAAAGTGGGATAACATTTGCTATCCTCCAATCCACAGGAACTGATCCTGAATCTATAGAACATTGAAAAATGATCTCCAATGCTTCCACTATTTCTAGAGCCACCTCCTTAAGTACCCTGGGATGCAGACCATCAGGCCCTGGGGATTTATCAACCTTCAGTCCCATCAGTCTACCCAAAACCATTTCCTGCCTAATGTGGATTTCCTTCAGTTCCTCCATCACCCTAGGTTCTCCGACCCCTAGAACATTTGGGAGATTGTGTGTATCTTCCTCAGTGAAGACAGATCCAAAGTAACGGTTTAACTCGTCTGCCATTTCTTTGTTCCCCATAATAAATTCCCCTGCTTCTGTCTTCAAGGGACCCACATTTGCCTTGACTATTTTTTTCCTCTTCACGTACCTAAAAAAACTTTTGCTATCCTCCTTTATATTATTGGCTAGTTTACCCTCGTACCTCATCTTTTCTCCCCGTATTGCCTTTTTAGTTAACTTTTGTTGCTCTTTAAAAGAGTCCCAATCCTCTGTCTTCCCACTCTTCTTTGCTATGTTATACTTCCTCTCCTTAATTTTTATGCTGTCCCTGACTTCCCTTGTCAGCCACAGGTGTCTCTTACTCCCCTTAGAGTCTTTCCACCTCTTTGGAATAAATTGATCCTGCAACCTCTGCATTATTCCCAGGAATACCTGCCATTGCTGTTCTACCGTCTTCCCTGCTAGGGCCTCCTTCCAGTCAATTTTGGCCAGCTCCTGCCTCATGCCTCTGTAATCCCCTTTGCTATACTGTAATACTGACACTTCCGATTTTCCCTTCTGCCTTTCCATTTGCAGAATAAAACTTATCATGTTGTGATCACTGCCTCCTAATGGCTCTTTTACCTCTAGTCCCCTTATCAGATCAGGATCATTACACAACACTAAATCCAGAATTGCCTTCTCCCTGGTAGGCTCCAGTACAAGCTGTTCTAAGAATCCATCTCGAAGGCACTCTACAAACTCTCTTTCCTGGGGTCCATTTCCAACCTGATTTTCCCAGTCTACCTGCATGTTGAAATCTCCCATAACCACCGTAGCATTACATTTTTGACACGCCAATTTTATCTCCTGATTCAACTTGCACCCTATGTCGAGGCTACTGTTTGGGGGCCTATAGATAACTCCCATTAGGGTCTTTTTACCCTTACAATTTCTCATTTCTATCCATACTGATTCAACATCTCCTGATTCTATGTCACCCCTTGCAAGGGAATGAATATCATTCCTTACCATCAGAGCAACCCCACCCCCTCTGCCCACCTGTCTGTCTTTTCTATACGTTGTGTACCCCTGAATATTCAGTTCCCAGCCCTGGTCCTCTTGTAGCCATGTCTCAGTGATCCCTACAACATAACAGGTATAACAGGTATAATAGAGCTTTATTTGTCGTTCGGTACCGAAGTACCGAACGAAACTACATAGCAGTCATAGAAAGAGAAAAAAAAGAACACAAGACACATAACCCCAACACAAACGTCCATCACAGTGACTCCAAACACCCCCTCACTGTGATGGAGGCAACAAAACTTCCACTCTCTTCCCCACGCCCACGGACAGACAGCTCGTCCCCGACCGACCCGCACAGTCCCCGCACCGGGCGCTGAAACGTCTCGCGGCCGAACCGGGCGATGAAAGGCCCGCGACCAAGCCTTGCGCAGCTAAGTCCCGTGGTCGAGCCGCACCGGGCGATGTCAGGTCCGCAGCCGAGCCGCACCAGCGATGAAAAGCCCCGCGGCCGAGCCGCACCGGGCGATGTTAAGTCCCGCAGTCGAGCCGCACCAGCGATGAAAAGCCCCGCAGCCGAGCTGCACCGGGCGATGTTAAGCCCCGCGGCCGAGCCGCACCGGGCGATGTTAAGTCCCGCAGCCGAGCCGCACCAGCGGTGAAAAGTCCCGCAGCCGAGCTGCACCGGGCGATGTTAAGCCCCGCAGCCGAGCTGCACCGGGCGATGTTAAGCCCCGCAGCCGAGCTGCATCGGGCACTGTTAAGTCCAGCGGCCGAGCCGCACCGGGATGTAAAGTCCAGCGGCCAAGCCGCACCGGGTGATGTAAAGTCCAGCGGCCGAGCCGCAGCGGGCGATGTTAGGCCCCGCAGCCGAGCTGCACCCCGCGCCGTGAGGAAGAGAAAAGTTCCCCACACCCACCCACCCACACCACCATCCCCTCCCACACATACACAACCAAAAAAATATATATAAAAACCATCCCAACACCGACACACAACAAAAAAAGGGAAAAAAGACGGACAGACTGCTAGTCAGCCGCTGCCGTTAGCCGCCGCCACTTTATCATACTTGCCCATGACTAACTGAGCCTCAAGCTCATCCACTTTATTTTTTATACTACGCGCATTTAAGTACAACACTTTAACTTCTGTATTTACCTCCCCTCTCACATCGGTCACAATTGGCCCTGCCCTTAACTTCTTTTCCCCTCTAGAACTTCTGTTCCCATTCTTCTGAGAGTCTTTTGCAATATCTCCTGTATTCCCTTTTTTTTTTACCTCATCTTCATATTCACAATTTGTTAACCCCTCCTCCCCACTACTTAGTTTAAAGCCACAGGTGTCACACTAGCAAACCTGCCTGCCAGAATGTTTGTCCCACTGCTGTTAAGATGTAACCCGTCCCTTTTGTACAAGTCACCCCTAGCCCAGAAGAGATCCCAGTGGTCCAGAAATCTAAATCCCTGCTCTCTGCACCAGTTCTTATCACTAAACAACTGTTTGGCTGTCTTCCAGTCAGGTTTTCGACCACACCACAGCACTGAGACTGCTCTTGTTAAGGTCTTCAATGACATCCACTTAATTACAGACAGTGGCAAAATTTCAGTCTTAGTATTACTGGATCTCAGTGCTGCATTTGACACGGTCGACCACACCATATTACTAGACCGATTGGAAAACTGGGTTGGATTTTCTGGCACAGTACTAAACTGGTTTGAATCCAACTGGTTTGTACCAGCATCTGCAGTTATCTTCTTAAACTGGTTTGAATCCAACTTAAAAAACAGAGACTACTTTGTGTCTATAGGTAATTACACATCAAAGCAGACAAATATGACATGTGGAGTTCCCCAGGGCTCCATTCTGGGGCCTCTTCTGTTTAACATCTACATGCTTCCACTGGCTCAGATTATGGACAACAAAATAAGTTACCATAATTATGCAGACGACACACACATTTTCATAACCATCTCACTATGGTCCAATACAAACACTGAGTTAGTGCATTGAACAAATCAACGATTGGATGTGCCAACACTTTCTTCAATTAAACGAAGACAAAAGTGAGGTAGTTGTTTTTGGAGCCAAAGAGGAACAATCAAAAGTCAGTGCTCAGCTTCAATCGACATTGTTAAAAACCACGGCAAAGCCAGAAATCTTGGTGTAGTCATGGACTCGGACCTGAATTTCAACAGCCACATTAAGACAATTACAAAATGCTGGAGTAACTCAGCAGGTCAGGCAACATCTCAGGAGAGAAGGAATGGGCGACGTTTCGGGTCGAGACCCTTCTTCAGACTGACCTGCTGAGTTACCCTAGCACTTTTGTGAAATAAATACCTTCGATTTGTACCAGCATCTGCAGTTATTTTCTTACAAGACAATTACAAAGTCAGCCTACTATCACCTTAAGAATATATCAAGGGTTAAAGGACTTATGGCTCAGCAGGATTTGGAAAAACTTGACCATGCATTTATCTTCAGTAGACTTGACTACTGTACTGCTGTCTTTACAGGTCTCTCTAAAAAATCGATTAGACAGCTGCAGCTGATTCACAACACTGCTGCTCGAGTCCTCACTAAGACCAAGAAAGTGAATCACATCACTCCAGTTCTGAGGTCTTTACACTGGCTTCCAGTCTGTCAAATAAATGATTTCAAAATACTACTGTTGGTTTATAAAGCACTGAATGGTTTAGGGTCAAAATACATTTCTGATCTTCTGCTACATCATGAACCATCCAGACCTCTCAGGTCATCTGGGACAGGTTTGCTTTCTGTCCCCAGAGTCAGAACTAAACATGGAGAAGCAGCGTTTAGTTTTTATGCACCACACATATGGAACAAACTCCCAGAAAACTGCAGGTCTGCTGCAACTCTGTTCTTTTAAATCAAGGCTGAAGCCTATTCTGTTTGACGCTGCCCTTTATTAAATCAAATAATTATTCATTTCTAACACTGCATTGTAACTTTTAATTTTGTATTTGATATCTGTCTTATTCTATTTTAGCTTGTTTTATTTGTTATTCTCTTTAATGACTGTTTTTAATTGCTTTTAACTGCTCTTTAATGTTTTATGTAAAGCACTTTGAATTGCCTTGTTGCTGAAATGTGCTACATATAAATAACCTTGCCTTGCCTTCCAATTTGCCAAAAACTTTCTTTAGTCTCCTATCATTCTGCTCATGTTTGGTATGAATGTTAATTTCATTTTAAGTCCCAACAGCTGTTTGAATTTGAAAAATTCCATCCTATCTCTTAGAGTTGAAGTGAAATGAATTAAAAGAGTGTAGTAATATGTGTAAATTCAAGAAAATGTTCAAAAATATTATATTTGAAAGATACAAAATATGTGATCAGCACTGAGAAAAGACTGACATGACAGAAATGACTATATCTGTGTTTATTTCTATGTTTTGTTTATCTGCTTCTGATTTATGATGTTGTGTTGTGTTTTCTTTTATTATATTTTGTTAAGGGTGGGCACAATAAGCTTTGGCTTGTGCCGACACCTTTTTTTTTCCGGCCAGAAAATATGTGTGATTATATTGTTTTATTTTTGATACAATGATTTCGTACTATTTAACTTTCACAACTGTAATGGTCAATCTGTTGCATTGTATTGACCGAAAAATAAAAAATAAATAAAAATATATATATTTAAAAAACATGAAACACTTAATTCCTATATTTGATCTAGCTTCTAACGTTGCTACAAAATGAAAAAAAGCAACATTCCAATGGTCCACGCCTGTTCACCTCTCTTCAGAAAATAGTAATATTGTTCATTTCAAGAGTATTTTATTGTCATATGTACCAAAATGGAACAATTAAATTCTTACTTGCAGCTGCACACGGGTTTCAAATTCCAGTACAAATCCTGAAATGAATATCAACTGTCAGAAATCCTATTTGTGACAGGTTGAACATTTTTATTTCAACTGCTGGGCTGGCATGACTAAATTACTAGTTAATTCATGGTGAAAGAAGAAATGCAGGTCAAAATATTGGAAGAGCATTCTTTCTTCAATTCAGTGACAGTATGGTTCTATCTTTCAACAGTTTTCAACGGTTTATATCTTGTTAAATGGCATAAATACAAATCACCCAGTAGTGTGAAAAATGCTATCAAAACTCCATGTAGCCTAGATGTAAAACAATATTCATGATTGCACATTGTAAGCAAAAGTCAGAGAATGCATATGCAAATTAGAGTGACCCAGAGGTGGATGTCTGGAAAAGGCAACCAAAGCAAGAAAACAGGCTTTCATTTGTATAACAATATCAATGCTCTCAAGATGTCCCAAAGCATTCGATAACCAATTAAATACTCTTTAACTGAAATTGGCTGATGAATATGTCAGCCATCTTGCACACAATAAATCCCACAAATAGCAATAATTGTCTGATAATTTTAGTTAAGAAATAAACATTGGCCTAAACACCAGAGTGAAATTCAGTGCCCTTTTGCAAGAGAGGGCAAGGGAAACCATGTTTTAAAAACTCAGCATTATGCTAGAGTCTGAGAGGGGGGGGAAACATATATCAAATAGAACAGGAGCATGAGTGGATAAGAGAATGAGATAGAAAGTGAGAAAATAGAGAATGGGTGGAAAGAAAAAATATTTTTCTTCAGGACTATTGCCTGCAATATCAGTAATTTCAGTGCACCATCTGGCACATGGTAACTAATTCTCCTTTTCGATTTGAGTGTACAGCGGTGTTCTCAGAATAAGCAAATTGTGCAATAAGGCAGTTCCTGAGTGTGTGGTAGAAATGAAGACTTCGAGGGTTTTAAATGATGAATCTAGCTATCTAAGGACAGCTTTCTGACATGGCCTTTACATAATGGATGTTTTCAAGAGAAAAGAAGAATGTTTGCAGTCCCAGTGGTGCTGGTAGCTTGGCTGTTCTACTTCATCGATTTCCGGAGAAGTATTAGAAGCTTTTTTGAAGTTAATTCTTTCCATACAATTCCACGGGGGATTTATTAAACGAGGCCTACAGGGAGATTATGCTTATCGCATTGACAGACACGAACTGTACTACTGGAATGGACTTTCACACTCACTGAACACACAATCTTATAACTTTAACAACTATGCCATTAATTTACATTTTCAGTCTCAGCACTGAATTTGTTTGCTGCACTTCAACTTGGCTTGTTTTCTTTACAATAATTAGAACTTTTTCCAAACTTATAGCATAGAAGTTGTGAAAGCAAAATAATAGTTCAACCTCCTGTTTGCATGGCAAATTATTTCAACAACTCATCCTATTGCAGTTCCAAACTATAATGCATGCTCCAGCAGGACATGTAGAAAAATCTATGTAATAAATATTGCTCCAGTAATGAGACAAGTATATTTGAGAGGAGTCATGCAACAATTTAAAAAAGGCAATTTGAAACTATATAAAAACTAAATTGTTTACTTTTTATATAATATTTTCAGATTGCCATGCCTCTCAGGTCAGCAGGTTGAATTAGGGGAAAACAAAATTAAGGACCTCAAACTTGCCGGAAATTACCAGGAACTTCCTGGCGGCACAGTGATCCAGCAGTGTAACACAAACATGCTGATTTCTTCACCATGTGCACCGGAGAATCTGCACACAGAACCTGTCGGTGGTGAGACCAAGCGCAGGATTACTAAGTCCATTCACTTGAATGGAGGATAACAGATGCAAGGAAGAACAGTTAGGAGATAAATCAGATCTTTTTAATTGATTATATATACTTTTAATTACTTTACAAGATTTGATTTCAATTTCTTTTGATGCATTCAATTTCCTTTGAAAGTCAGGGGCAATAAGAAACATTCAAAAACGTGATAACCTTGACAGATGATAAAGACACATGCATGCTTTGGACTGGTGTGAAAGTTTTTTTTAAACTTTTTAATGGGAAGGATTAGTTCAATTCACTGCTGCCTACTGCAGTCCAACCTCCATGTGACTGTATTGCAGCTTGTGAGGCACAGCACTCTGTGATCCCAGTTCCTTTTCAGTGAGTTCATGTAACTGGGTCAGGATGAAAACAATTCCATTTTTATTTTCAGCAGCGAATGCAGGCAGTGAGACACAACCTCAACACCTAGACTTGGAATTTTGAATTGATCAGCTGAATTTACTCTAGACATTTTGGGGAAGTATTTTTTTTCACTGATTAAATTTTTTTTTAAACAGACTATAAGGAAACACTTTGAAATGGTAATTTGTACTACACACCCCCTTGTGTTTCATAGTTCAAGAAAATTTAACAAAAATAGAAAGAATGATAATCAGCATTTCAATGCCATTGACATTAAAAACATATTTACATCTAACTTTATCCATTTTATAGTATAAATATACTAGGATACAGGGGTGAAAAGCAAACAAATCCTGAAATGTTATACAATAAAATCTGGAACAGTGCCTCATAGATCCAGCAACCGGGGTTCAATCTTGGCCTCCAGTGCACTATGTGTGGAGTTTGCACTTTCTCCCTCTGACAGCATGGGATTCCTTGGTGTGTTCTGAATTCTTCCCACATCTCAAAGAATTGTAGGATGGTATGTTAATTGGCCTTTAGTGGGCAGGCAAGTGGAAGAATCGGAGGTAAGTAGAGAGCAACATGGGGAGAATAAAATGTTATTAGTGCAGGATTAATATAAATAGATGCTTGATAGTTGGTATGGACTTGGTTGCCAAAGCAGCCGATCCTATGTAAAACAACTCAATTGTTCTATGTAACAGAAATTATTTGGAATACACAAAAAATAAGTCGCTACGAAAGTGGAATACCTTCAGATTACAAAGATCACTCTCTTGCTGAGCATTTTCATTATCCAATACTGGAATACTATATTACGATGCAGCAAAATATTTAAACTAATTTTTAATCATGGCATTAACATTAACTTGAGACTAGCCTGTGAGTTATCATGTAAATTACACATGGGATGCAAGATTTTTAGTTTCCCTGCTGAATACTTTAATCACACCTAATCATAACCCATTATGGATTTTGCTTTTATTTCCGTTTGATATTGGGGGGTTTTTAATACTGTGCCCCATATGTCTTATTAACTGAAAATAGATGTTCTTGCTTCTAAAAAAACATATTGGCTGATGTCTGATATACACCTCAGTAATATAATCAGTAAGCAAATCACTCCTTGTAGAGCAACATTATTTCCACAGGATCATACATTTCAATCAGAGAGATAATAGATTGCAGAAACAACGTCTGATTAAAAGCACTTCAATGACATTGCATGCAATACACATTATCACTAGCCTATATATTCCCTAAGCAGTGAAGCAGCAAAGCCCACAAAATTCTAACAATGCCAATGTAGTGGATTTCAGCCTTTTTGACAATGAAACCCCAGCATTAGGGGACTTCCAGCAATCAGTGTTATAATGATGACAGTATAAAGTGGCCAGAGCAATTGACAATATTTAATACACCATGTGTAAGAAAGAACTGCAGATGCTGGTTTAAATCGAAGGTAGACACAAAATGCTGGAGTAACTCAGCGGGACAGGCAGCATCTCTGGAGAGAAGGAATGTTTGTTTTCAAATATTTGTCAGGTCCATTCACAATCACCCTGTTCCAGGGATGGCACAACGGCACATTAGGTTTGTGCTGCTTCCTCACAGTGCCAGAGACCAGGTTAAAACCTGACTGCCAGAGCTGAACTGGTGCCCCTTCTTGACTGCATGTGTTTTCCCCGGGTGCTCCAGTCTCCTCCCACACACCAAAGATGCACCAATAAATTAAATGGTCACTGTGAATTGTCCCTGGTGTAAGTGGGTAATAGGAGAATCAAGGAGGAGTTGATAAGGTACAGGGAAATAACGTGGGAATTGAGGGGATTGTGTGAGAGTCAACATTGACTCAAGGGGCTGAATGCCTCCCGTCTTTGCAAAATAAACAGAACAATCTCATCTTCTCCAGTGTCTCCACGTAATTAGAGTCCCAGATCCCCGGAATTATGATTTGTAAATGTGTTCTGTATTCTCTGCAAAGCCTTTACATTGTAGGATCCACTGAATCCCACGACAGAAAGCAAAGAATAAACGATGTTTAGCTGAGCCAGACACCTTGTGTCATGTTTATTCCGGAAGCCCCTTTTACCTACATTCTCACCAATCATAACCCGTGTGCAGATAAGGCCAATTAATGCATCTGACCTTGGAGTTGTTATTGAGCTCTTGTGGCTGGACCTCCTCGTGTGGTTGCTGGCAAGTCACCAGCAGAAAAACCAACGTTGGCGTGAAGGCACCGCAGCATCTTCAAAATGTGAACTGGGCACATTATCTGAACATGTCAAAATTCATCATGATTTCTTTGTTCTTCTATTCAACGCCTTTATAACAAAGCCCAGAATCCTGTATAGTTTTTAAAAACTTGCCTTGCCACTTTCACATGTACTCCTAGATCACGTTTTTCTTGTACCTTTTAGAAAACTGTCCTCGAACACTTTTGGCACTTCTCATTCTTCATATCAAAATATAAGACTTTGCAGTTGTCAGCATTAAATGTTATCCTCCACCTTGTCCACCATTTCACCAGCCTGATTCATCTATTTATCACTCTTCTTCATCAATTATAATCTCCAAGTTTTGGACAGGTTTGCTACAAGTTTTCAATAAGTTTGGAATTTTTGCCAGTACACCAAAAACAAGTAATGAAGGAGAGCAGTATTCCTTAGGACTCTTGGGAAACAACATTATACACTTCACTCTCCCAAAATGTTCGAGGATACACTTGATCAGACCTTCAGGCTTTATCCACCTTCATGCATTTTAAGACTACCAACTTTGGTAATTTGGATATGTTTCAAGTCATAACCTCTCTTCCCTGAATTTCCTAGCTTCCATGAATTTCTCAACTTCCATGAATTTCTCCATGGTAAAAAGATGAGAACTATTTATTTAACACCTCACCCATCTTCTGTGGCTTCACGCCCAGTGATCTATATTGATCCCTAAGGGGCTCTCTTAGAAATCTCCGAAAGATACAGCATAGAAACTGGCTTTTCAATCCACTAAATCCACGCCGACCATCGATCACCAGTTCACACCAGTTCTATGTTATCCTATTTTCATATTGCCCCCCTACACACGAGGGGCAATTTTATAGAGCCCAATTAACCTACAAACTTGCACATGTTTGGGATATGGGAAGAAACCTGAGCACATGGAGGAAACCCATGTGGTCACAAGGAGAATATGCAAAGATTTTGCCCTCCTGATTTTCTTCTTAAGTGTACCAACATTCTTTGTACACCTCAAGGAATTTGCTTGATCCCAAGCTGTCTACACCTGAAAAGTGCATTAATATACCTCATTAACCAGAGTTCCCTAATCCTGCACAAGCCTTGCCCTTCACTCGAACAGGAGCATGCAAGCCCTGAAGTCTATAGTTCTATTTTTTGCGATACTATTTAAAAAATAATAGAATTATGGTCAGTAGTCACCAAGTGCTTGCCCACTGATACTTCAGTTGCTTGCCCAGAGTCATTTCCTAATAAGAAATTCAGTGTTGCCCCCACCAACGTTCTAGAGGCAGAGACTGCAGAATAGGACAAAAAAAACTACTGGAGGAACTCAGTGAGTCAGACACCATCTGTGAAGCAAATGGACAGTCAAGCTTTGGGGTTGAGACACTTTTCATCGGTCGAGATCCTCAACCTGAAAGATCAACTGTCCATTTCCCTCTACAGATGCTGCCTCCAGCAATTTGTTGTTTACATTTGTGACTCCTCAGTTAATGATGCAGTTCACATCCAAATTCAGCAAGATTTGGACAATATCCAGGCCAGGGTTGACAGACGCACTCACTCAAAAAGGCAGCTTGCATCATCATAGACTACCCCCATTTCATTTCATTCTCATTTCACCCCTACAGTTGGGAAAAAAATAAATGGGATCTGAAAACCGTGATCGCCAGGTTCAAGAATAGCTTCTTTCCAACAATCATCAGGTCCCTGAATCCAACACAACACTAATCAATGAAATACAGACTGTCTTTGATCGCTCTAAGAAACTTGGGGTACATTTTGCATAAGTATTGGAGTTATTCATTCATTACATTTTTGTTAATTCTATATTATCAATGTGTATTGTGATACAGGCCTGCAATGCTGCTGCAAGTAAGAATTTAATTGTTCCATTTGTTGGTACATATGAAAAACTCTTGACTCTCTTAACAAGAGAAAACCTGGCTTTCACCTCCTGCCATTCAATAACATTACCGTAACTGAACTCCCCTCATCACCAATATTCCGGGGGTTACCACTGACCAGAAACTGAACTGGAGTAGCCAGTTTAATGTGGTTACAAGAACAGGTCATATGCTGGGAATTACCTCTTAACTCCCCAGAATGTAGCATATCCATCATCCACAAGGCTCAGGTCAGGTGTGTGATGGAATACTGTCTACTTGCCTAGATGAGTGTGGCCTCAACGACATTCGATTTTAACATCATGCAGGGCATAGCAACCTGCTTGATAGGTACCCCATCCATAACCATTCAACAACAGGGGAACAGATATGAAGGCAGTTTACAAAAAGATGTAAAAACAACATGGTTGTAGTAATGGCTGACTTTACCTCTAACTGATTGGGATTTCCTTAGTGCATGATTTGTTGGGTGCATCCATGACAGTGTTTTGAAACAGTTTTTGGTCGGTCCAACTAGAGGAGGGACAATACTAGGCCTTGCATTGGGAACTGAGGTTGGCCAGGTGACTAGTGTTTCAGTGGGAGAGCAGTGTTTTGGTAACAGTTATCATAACTCCTTAAGTATTAATATAGTTATGAATTAAGATAAGCCTGGGTCTTGGGAGAAACTACCACATTGGGGGAGAGAAAATTATTACATAATTAGGTAAGAACTAGGGAGAGTAAGTCAGGAGCAGCTGATATTGGGAAAATCTACATCTGACACACTGACCTTTGGCACACAGGCCTTTTTCAGTCAGGGAATGGAGTATAGAAGGTATGTTACAGTTGTATAAGATGTTGGTGAGGCTAAATTTGGGAGTATTATGTTCAGTATAGGAAACATGCCATTAAACCGGAACGGGTGCAGAGACGATTTACGAGGATGTTGCTGAAACTTGAGGGCCCGAGCTATCGGAAGAGGTTGGGCAAGCTAGGACTTTATTCCTTGGAGTGCAGGAGGCTGAAGGGTGATCTTATGGAGATGTATAAAATCATGAGGTGCATAAATAGAGTGAATGCAGTTTTTTTTCCAAGGGCAGGGGAATCAAGAACTAGAGGGCACAGGTTTAAGGTGAGAGGGGAAAGATTCAATAGGAACCTGAGGGATAATAAAGGTGATTGAGGAGGGTAGGGCTGTGGATGTTGTCTTTGTGGACCAGTTTGACATTTTACATGGTCAATTAATAGTAGGTTGATCCATAAGATTAAGATGCATGGGATTGCATGACATTTGGTAGTCTGGATTTAGAACTGGACTCGTGAATCTAATGAAATTGTAAATAGGTTAGGTAGTAAGTTTGCAGACCACTAAAAGTTGTCTGCAATCAAGAAGGCTGTCAAAGAGTGTCTCGGGATTGCCATGGGCCTGACAATGATAGATGAAGTTTAATCCAGGTAAGTGCGAGAGGTTACAGTTTGGGAGTCACTAAGTGGAAAGTTATGCAGTAAGTGGCACCATCTTAACAGCAGTGATATACAGAGGGATATTGGGGTCCAAGTCCATAGCTCCCTGGGAGTAGCAGTACAAGTAGATAGAGTGGTAAAGAATGCCAGCAGCATGCTTGTATTCAATCGCCAGGGCACTGTATAGGAATCAGGAAGTCACATTGTAGGTTTATAAAACATTGGTACTGTATTTTCAGGATTGTCTCCCGTTCTAATCGCCACATTACAGGAAGGGTATAGAGGCTTTGAACAGGATGTAGAAGACGTTTACCAGGATGCTGCCTAAAATAGAGGGTGTGAGCTTTAAGGAGAGGTTGGACAAACATGTATTGTTTTCCGTGGAGCTTTGCAAACTGATGGGATACCTGATAGATTTACAAACTTATGAGAGGAATAGATAGGATCGATCCCCAGGGTGGAATTGTCAAATATTAGAGGGCATTGCTTGAAGTTAAGAAGCTGAAAGGGAAATGATGGGTTCCTGGAACATGCTGACAGAGATGGTGGTGGTAGCAGATACAATTGTGGCATCTAAGATGATTTTAGATGGACACATGGTGATGCAAGGAATGGATCATGTGCAGGCAGAGAATAGTTTAATCTGGCATCATGTACACACCGACATCTTGTACTGATGAGCTTGTTCCAGTGCTCTTTGTTCCATTCACTTCACTCTCAATGCACTGTGGCAGCAGTTTGTACCATCGACAAGATATGCTGCAGCACCTCACCTAGACTCCTTAGGCTACACCTTCCAACCCAAAATCTTGATTAACTAGCCCGACAAGAGCATGGGAATACCAACACCTGGAAGTTGCCTTCCAAGCTACCCTGGATTGCATCCTGAATTGGAATATATATATCCTTTCCTTCACTGATGCTGGGTCAAAGGAGAATACGTGAAACATTCGATGGGATAAGTATAGTCAAATAAGTAGTATTAAGGAGTTGATATCTTTGAAAGTAGCTCAAGCACACACCACAGATAAAATGTATTCCAGGCTGTTAGAAGATGCAAGAGCAGTGCTACAGAATGGTATGGTAGATGATATTTTAAAAAGGATGGGATAAGTAATTACAGAATAGTTTGTCTGACCACTCATGGACAAATTACTGGAATCAATGTTCGGGAATAGTATAAACCTTCCCTCAGAAAACCACAGATTAATCAGGTACAGTCAGAATAGAAAGGTTGTACCTAACCAATTATTGATTTTTTTTTAGAAGACAACAGGGGAGATCAGTGAGAACAGTATTTCTAATTGATTTTAGGAAGGAGTTTGATAAAAAAAAGTAGAACCATGTAGAATCCCAAGATAAAATGGTAAATTAGATCCAAAATGGGCAAGAGAGATGGAAAATGAAGTGGAATGGCTGACAGGTATTTTACCTGGCTGCTAGTATTTGATTCCATGCTTTCTGTTGTATATCCAAATATTCAAATCTAATGATTTCCATGCATATTAAAAGCATGATAAAATGTTTGGTGACAATACAGAACTGTGGAAGACAGTGAGCCTTAAACTATACAACTAGTTCTTTTCAGTTGGACCAAAAAGTTGAAAGTGCAATTTAGTTTGAAGATGTGTGAGGGAATGCAACAAGGCAATATAATAAACAGAGGATATTGAGTGACATGGAGCCCAATTGGACCTTGGAGTCCAATCACCGATTCGTAATGGTGACAGGACAGGACAATACGTTGATTGAAAAGGCATGCGGGATGTGTTCTTCTATTTGTCTAGGCATATAATCGATGAGCTGGGAGGTGATGCTAGAAATGTACACACCACTAATTAGTCCAAAGCTTCAGTACTACATATAGTTCTCAGCACTACATTATAGGAAAATATGAGACGGGGCAGAGAATGCTTATAATGTTGTTGGGTCTGGAATACTGTGGTAAAATAAATTTCTTCTCTGGAAATTGGGAATACTGGGAATAAGTTTTTCTATTTGTGAGAGGAAAGGTTGCTGATTAAAAATATATAATTAAAGTGATTAGATATGCGAACATCCCAATGAATGGTAAAATAGGCTGAAGGGGTTGTGTGGCCTACTTGTGCTCCAATGTCATATCTGCTGAGTAAGATTCAAGAAATGAACTTTAATCTAAGAGCCATGAAAAGCTGCTGGGGAGCTGCTTGAATCTTTTGACAAAAGAAATGCTAAAAAAAAGTATGGAATGTAAAAGTTGCATCAGTATAAATACAGCAACTCTCACGTCACCAATTCAGAACGGTTTGGATTTTTCTTTGATTGTCAGATGTGACGGCACCCATGGCTTCACACTTCAATTCACTATCCATGAGTTATATTTCATCAATGCCATCTTTTGGTTGTTAAGAAGGCATCAGGATTCTGTGGCCAGGGTTTACAGTGGAACTGATTAATTACTGCCTTAAATTGGTTTGGATCATTTGATACTGACCAATAGGATTTGTCTCATCTTTCAGTGCAAGTAAAGAACAATGGCATGACAACCATGACAAATCAAAGTGGAAGGCTAAGGTGCATTCAGTGTCAATATTCCCTTGTATGAGACAAATTATTCCACTTCCTCACTCTGGTTTCGTTTTGAGTCAAGTGGAAATAAAGGAAAAAGAAAAAGAGACATCTGAACAAGGGAGATGGATTAAAATAGGATGGGATTGTTGAATTTGAACTTACAATGTTTCAGCATGAAGCCCAGTAATCTGTTGCTAGAAATGAGTAGCTGCTTTCATTTTTTCTCTTTGACTGGCGCACACAATTATAAATCAAGACTGTGCAGAATCATTTTGAAGTACAAGAGACCTCATCAGTGCTACTGCATGTTCCTACTATGAGCAAAAAGTCTTGAAAAGAGCCATCAAAAGGAACAGAAGTAAAGCTTGAAAGCTCTGTCCTGGTGACATTGCCCTGTGCCATATCTTATTGTGTTCCATTCTACCTCTGATTATTTATTAATTGAAAGTGCTGAAAGTCATACTGCTCTATCATCCCCTGCCTTCCCAACACCTGTCCATTAGAACAGCAACGTAGAGATACAGAAGAGTACATCAGAGTTATTTTTATCCAGAACTGAAATCAAGGCCAATATAAGTTGGCAATGATAGTTTACTGACCAAAAGAAAGGTTTGTTTCATTGACAACACAAAAATACACCTATGCTACCCAATTGCAAATGGAAGTTCCATAATAGACCATATATTAAAAGCATTTGCTTTATATCTAATATATATCCAAGTTTCTGAAAATTAGAAAAAATGCAGTTGTTACAAATAAAAACGCAGCCCCATACGCAGCAGGGTGCGATGCAATGTGTATTGTGACACATTCCTCCCGTGACCACCATTAAGATTTTCTGACATGTGCCACAGTAGACCTTCTGTTGGTTCGGACAAGACGGGATAGCCTTCGTTGCCCTGGCGCATCGGTGAGCCTTGGGCACCCAACACCCTGTCGCCGGTTAGTGGTTTGTCCCTCCTCGGAACACTGTCGGTAGGTACTCACCATGCTGTGGTGCACATGAAGGAGCACCCCACAAGCCTTGCCATTTCAGAGATGCTCTGACCCAGTTGTCTGGTCATAACAATTTGACCCTTGTCAAAGTCGCTCAGGTCTTTACTCCTGCCCATTTCTCCTGCATCCAATACATCAACTGAAAGAACTGACTGTTCACTTGCTGCCTAATATGTCCCACCCCTTGACAGGTGCCATTGTAACAAGATAATCAATGTTATTCACTTCACCTGTCAGTGGTCATAATGTTTTAGCTCATATGTGCATATTTCCAGTTCGGACACAAACTGTGGCCAGATGCGACAGTGGTAGAGGAAATGAACATTTACTACAATGGATGAGATGCCATTTAGGTGGCTGCTTAGTCCTGGAAAGTGGTGAGCTTGAGTGTTGCTGCAACTTGACATATGGAATAGATGACAGTGCTCCTGGACAATAACTCATTGAACAGCAATTCTCAATGGGAGTTACCACCACTTCCAGAAGTGGAACTGGACTGGAATGGCCAAACCAGCAGTGACAGGATAAAGAAAGGAGCGAGCATGCTATGTCACTGACAGATCAAGCAGTGACAGTAGGGGGTTAATACTGGGGCAAGCACTGCCGTGGTCAGGTGTTTGTCCCCGAGAAATAAAGTTTTTCTTCAGGTGAGATATTATGCCTACCTTCAAAAGCACATTCTCAATCAGGAGCTCAGGTCGCTACTCTTAAGGCCTATTCGTGTAGTCAAGGTCAACACAGTTTGCTCAAGATTCATTCATGTAACAGTGTTGTAACTAATGATGAAACTACTGCATTCAACAGACCAGCAGAGATATGCTGTATAAGGGGGGTCATCATTTATAATGCAGAAAGAAACACAGACAAACCAGCCTTAAATATAGGTTCTGATTGCTAATTAATGGTTTTTTACAGTTTATCGAAAACAATTTCTTTGGTGTGGTAGTGGGGACTGAGGAGGAAGACATTATCTTGGAAATACTATATCAGGCTATATTATTAAAATAATCACATTTCTTGATTGAGCATGCCCTGATTGATTATGCCACAAGTCAAAGCTAGTTCAATTCCTAAAGAATTTACAAGTGTCACGTAGCGTTAATTGTGTTCAAAGTTAATTATAGTGTCAGAATATCTACATTTTTCAGATAATCTTCAAACTGGGTAGATTTAGTAATTCCAAATTAATAAGTGAAGCCTCAAACTAATTCTAGCTACCAGTCTGATAATCTTTACAATAGGTTGGCCAATTGGCTAGTCAAATCTTTATTGGTCTTTCAAGTATTTCTTTCACTGAAACCCAAAAAGTCACCCATTCCTTCTCTCCAGAGATGCTGCCTGTCCTGCTGAGTTACTCCAACTTTTTGTGTCTTATCTTTCACTGTAATGCCTGTGGGAGTCTCTTTACAAGTTGAAGTTCAATAGAATTCCCCAAAATCTTTTTAAGTTAAACACATTCTACAGTTGGTGATTGTAAATCCCAAATCTATAAACATTTCCTAACTGCCTACCTTTGCCTTCTGTTGGTATGTCTTATCAACCTTTTTCATCTCTGTTGATATCTTCCTCTATATTCAATAACCTTTGTTCATGTCACTCTTATTGCTCCACCCATCTTACTCAAAGTACTTTTCTGAACTTGTTTTCCCCCTGCTACTCTCAGTGAGTAAAATTACTACCATCTAGAAATAAGGATTTAAAATTTGATAATTAGTTAAGAACCCTTGCTTAAATTTTGAACAAAATTGTCTTATGTAACTTTCGATTCCTGCATTAAAAGTTTTCCCTTGAATGCTTTGGCCTCTCCAAAAATTATTGTTGATCAAAACTGGGGTTCTGCAATCTTAATTTAGATAAGTGATTTCTGACTATTAGAGCTATATCTCATCTCACACTCATCTAATTCATTAGTATTAAGGGAAAAATAATCTTCATTTTCAAGGAGTTTGAGAAGTTTCCTTGAGATGAAGTTTAGAATGAATGCATACATTCAAAAACTTTCAGAAAGGACTTTGTGAGGAAAGATGGCTGTGCAGCTAAATTGTGTATTTACATTTACATATGTGAAAAATTGTATAACTCAGCTATCTATAAGGAGACTCATATAATAAACGTTACCTCCAAAATTATTCCTTCTCATTTTCAAATATCAATAAAAACTATTGATTTTTGCATCCAATTCATTAATTCAACAGAGGTCAAGCAACCAACCCCTGTATACACATATACCAAAGCTCACTTCTTTCAACTAACATACCTCACAGGTACTCAATATCATATTTTTTGATCCAGGTTTTTATCCATTCTCACATTATTCTGCATTACCAAGATTTTTAACTTTATCAAAAACGTCTCATGTGGGATGATGGGTGCTGGTGGCAGATCAAATGTTGCATACACCAACATCAGCACTGAAATCGTGTCTCCACAAACTTCCGGCCCAACATGGATCTTGAAAAGTTTAGACAGCTGGAATATCAAATGAAATTGCTGGAAATAGATATATCAACTCTGAAGCAACCAACACAGGAACGTAAATAAGGCTTTACAGAGAAAAACTGATCATCTGGGGAAATGAATTCACTCTAAAGCAAGGTCTCTCATTTTTCACATGCCAGTTTTTCAGTGTTACTAAAAGTCAAATGCAAAACATCTAGAAATGATTTGAGAAACTGAATGGTAGCCAGAAAAGATTAAGGAAAAAATAAAACAACGTTGTAAGCTTGTTGCAGAGAATTAGTTTTATTCATTTTTGAGATGTGGCAGCACGGTGATGAGTCACTTTCATGAACTACTGCCTTCGTTTAGGAAAATGTACTCCCATATGCAATGAGGTAGTGAGTTTCAGGCTGTCGACCCAACCATGAAGTGCTACATTTCCAAGGATGGCAGGTTACAGAAATTTTATTGCCTATTCCAAATTGCCTCTTCTACAGTTGATCAAATTTATTGGCCTGGACTTTTTGGATAAAACTGAAATTCCACTCAGAATGTATATATTTGGATAATGAACTAAAGCTGAAATACTGGACTTCAAATGTTCAATCCCTGACAGCTTGCAGGTAAAATTGAACTTCCTTGAAAGGCTTCTCAGGGGGGCAGGGCCACACTGATCAACGGGGAGGCAGTTTCCAAGTGGACAAAGAAGGGTCCAGTTCAGGTGAGGTTAGGAAACTGGCAAACTTGGCCAGTTCATAGATTTGAACCATGTGATCAGATCTGGTAACTACTTTTGTACAGGGCATTACTATTTTTGGAAAATTAGATAAATGCACTGCAAATATGATTTTTGATTGTGTTAAGAAAATATCTGTCAGGACATGCCCTGATTTAATTACATACCCATGTTGAGACAATGTTGTTGCCAGCTTTTCAATATAGATACAGAGCCGTGCAAAAGCACCTTTCACTGCGATCTGCTTACTGCCCCAGTGAGAGGGCTCAACGCTTCCTACGGATACTTCCACTCCAGGACAACCGAGTTGTCCTCTTTCTTAAGTAAACATGATTCCACCCTGCTGTTGCAGATCAATCTCCCACCCTCTATGTTCTGTAGTTCTGGTCTCACACCCGCATCTCTTCAGACAGGTCAAGATAGAGGTCCCTGGTCTTATCTTTCACTCCACCAGCTTCCACATTCAACACAACATTACTGCCACTTTCAACATGATCTCACCATCAGTCATATCTTCCCATCCCCACCCCATTCCACTTTCCGTTGAGACCACTCCCTCTGCAGCTCCTTGGTTCATTCATCCTTAATGTATAGAGCATGGGTGCAAAGGTGGAACAACATAGAAACAGAATGAACAGCTTTTCACTCTACTTCGGTACATGTGACAATAAACTAAACTGTAAACAGATGATGGTCAGCGTGGACTGTATCATTAAGCTAAACTAGAGGGCCAGGGCATTTGCTGCACACATGAAGTAGTGGATTGACTGTAATAACTACTGGGTATGACACATTCAACTTCAACTACACTGTACAAACTTCGTCTTGTTGTGAACAGCACTCAGATAGTCAAGAATATTAATGTAAATTTATTTACAAATGCGTTTGCACATTCTTTTATATGGTGAGACTAGCAATCATGCATTCAGTTTCGCACCAAAGCCTGTTCCCTTCATTTCCATTGAGGAATGTCTTGCATCAATACAGTACACATCGGTCTAGGAGAGTTATCAAGGTGAGGAAGTAATGCCATAAACACAACATTGTCAAAGTTTCATGTGTAGCTGCAGAAAGCAAAAGTCTACAGCTGGTAAATGTTGTCCTCTGATGGCAAAATGCTTGCACATGGAGTCTGGGGCTTGTTGTCTACTATGGATAGGCAAGTATATTTTGATGTCCACTGCATTTTATGTAGATTGTTAAATAGACACTGCAGTGCCACTATGATATCCTGGCAACAATAATCCCAGTCAAGTGGTATCAAATGGAGACAATAAACTAAACTAAGTTGTTTCACTCAAATTCTGTGGGTATTAACTTGCGGGGTAAAGGAAATATCAGCCTTCACCATTTCTTTCCTGCTTATAAAGCAATAATAGGAGAAAAAGGCTTCTTTAAACTTGCCTAGTTTTTGCCATAGAGAAATTGTTGAAAAAAAATCAATAGATCAAAATGCAGATGGGTTTAATCAATCAAGTAAAGTTGATTAATGCATATTCATTTTTAGTGTTATAATATAAAAATACGGTTGCAAAAATTAACCTCACTAAATCTTTTTGTCTGATGTTCAGCTGTGGAATCAAACAGCTCAACAATTTTAAGCAAGTTTTGCCCGATCCAATGCTTACATCATTCACCTTTCTAGAGATTGAAGCAATATACATACAAACCTACAGATAGCCAATACAGGCCTAACCCTTTAATGCTGAGTATCATACAAATAGATATGGGTCAATCCTCATAAAATTTTGATGTCAGGTCACAACTGAATAACAAACAGAAAATCTTGTTCAACTTGCATTTCTTGACGCACACTCAGATGGCCATGCTGCAGGGATGCAACCTCCTCCCCTGCCTAATGTGGGGGGTGGGGGTGGGGGTGGGGTGAGCCAACACATATATTCCCTGACAAATGTAACCTGCAAGATTTCAGTGAAACAATTTCTACTTCTTCAACAGTCCCTTACCATTGAGGGTGCTGCCTCTATCCCATTTCCGAGGTGGACTATGCAATAATATCAATGTCGGACGCTGCCACTATTAGGGAGGGGTATGTGGCAGGATAGGCAGCTGGGTGGCTTCCTTCCACTCTTTATGCAGGTTTCTGTGTACTCCCATCAATATCCCAAATGGTTGAATAGTTGTGGACCAGGAATTCTCACAAGCTATCATTTGATAAACGGCAACCAGTGTTAATTTTTTGAGGAAACCAGAGAAGAGTCCCAATACTTCCCAACCCATCAAGATTCCATGATTGTTAACAATGTCTTGAGCATCATATTAAGTTATGTACACTAATTCAGATTTAGCACAATGAGAATTCATGGTTTATTTATATGTTCAATGATGTGCAAATGGAATAACCAAATAATGGTTTATTTGACTAACACTTCTATTCTTTTGAGATTCCTGACTCATTGGGAAAGAAATGGGGATTCTGTTTGTTTACTAATATTCTGCTTGACCACTAATTGAAATATTGTGCAGTCATGCTCTTCCTTTCAATTGGTAAGCAATGGTTATTTCAGTGTGATTTTTTAAATTATCCAGACATTTTCTATCATAAACATGGATAAAGGAACAATGACCATAATAGGAACATTTCACTGGACTAACAATCAAGAACATGAATTTGAATTCTAACAAAGCAGGTCAGGATCTTAAATTCCATTAATCAAATACATTTGGAATGTGGAGCTCGTATCAGAAATGATGCCCATGAAAATAAAAAGTACCTGTTAAAAACAATTTGGTTCATTGATGACCCTTTGGGAAGAAAATCTGCCAACTTTATTTAAACTGGTTCATATGCAACTCCACACTTGCAGCAATGTGGCTGATTCTTAACTACTCTGTAATGGGCTAGAAAGCTGCTCCGTGATACCAAACCTAAATAAGCAGCTTACTATCATCTTTCCATGGCAACGACAGATGCCAATAAATGGTCAGCACACACATCAGAAGAAATTAATAAAATGGCAAACTAAATATAACAACATGATTCTAAAGAGAAATGAATGACAAATGTATGTCCCTGCACAATTACTTTCTTGATCACTCACATGAATGCAATCCAGAAGTGGCACTTTTGGAACCAAAAAGCACAAACTCAATTTATCAGAACTGCTGTTACAAGCGAAGGCTGTATAAAATAATTAAGAGAACCCTTTAGCTGCACTGTGGTATTAGAACATTTCTGCACAAATACATCATTGGCTTGAACTAAGAACAAATATTTATCTCTACCTTACGAGAGTCAGTAAAGTTACCAACATCAAAAATGGTCCTTCTGCTGCCACATCGGCACAATGTTTAATATAAACCCATCTCTTAATTTAGAATGATGTGCTGCATATGACAAAACAGTCATTAAAGTCCAACTGCACAACATTTTTTACCTTTATCATTTGGTACCAAATCACCAATTAAGTAACCAGTCGGCGACAGGTCTGTGTGCAAACACTCAATCGTAAGAAGCTAAGTGCTGTCTTTCTTCCCTTTATGTGAACTGCCAGTACATTCTTCCCTGAGATTTGGTAATAAAAGAAGATTGGATACAACCCTAATAGATGCTGAGATAAAATCAATAGGCCTCTTGAGTTGCAAGCCATAGCAAATCTATGGCTTTTCTGTCAAAAGCTCAAATTGAACATTTTCTAAAAGATTACAAGTGTGAACATTTACCTTTGAAGACAGCAATGTCATATAAAACAACATTTTGCACTTTGTTAAAAGAATGTCTGTACTTGCAAAGTTATAGACTGCAACTACATTCACTACTCTTCAACTATCAACTCCATTGACAGAATCAGGGCCTGGTGCAATATGAGCAATAATGTTGAATTCCAAACGGACATGAGAAGATTTTGCACCCAGCAAATATTTCAGAACCTTTTTCCAAGTGGGAAATGAAATAATATGAAACAAGAAAACAATATTACCTAAATGTCAGTGTACAGTATGCAGAAATTTTACACTAAATAAGTATTCTACAATGTAAAAATCTCTCATCCCAAGGTGCTTCATGGTCAATGAATACTTTGATACGTGGTCACCTGTACTGGAAGGCAAATGAGATGTGCAAATCAGATGACAGACCTGTTAATCTGTTTTCTTCAGCACTGATTTTGGGATAAATCTTGCTCAAAGTAGTGAATGTATTCCCGACCCATCTTCAAAATGATAATGATTTTTTTTTAAAAATCAATCAAAGGAGCCACATGGCGTATTATAGAGATTAGTCTATAATCTTAAAGATAGAATACCCAATAATAAAGTCATTCTTCAGCCTGGCTGAATTGCTGGCTGATAATATGTGGTCAGGTCCTGGAGCTTTTTATTTAGTGTGCTAACAAGACAAGCCAAAATAATAAGTTAAAAGATAGTAAAAAAGTTCAAGCGGGTCTCTGGTGCACTATACTTGATTAGCAGGAGGAGCTTAAGCATGCAAAACCAAACAAGCATTCTGCAGTGCAAAGTACTTTTAACGAACCCATCTTTTTTAAAGGCATGATTTAACTGGGATGGCAAAATTGTGCAGGTATCAGAGCTGCTGTCTCACAGCCCCAGCAAACAGGGCTCAATTCGGTTTTTGCTGCACTGTGTGTATATTTGCATATTCTCTTTGAGACCATGTGGGTTTCCTCCAGGTGTTCCGGCTTCCACAATAAAAATGTGTAAAGATAATTGGCCACTGTAAATAGGTCCCAGTGAACTGTAGAATCTGAAGGTCACTGGTGGAATTGAGGGGAGAATAAAATAGGATTAGACTAGGATTAGTGTAAATGGGTGTTTAATGGTCAGTGCAGATTTAATGGTATGAAGGATCTGTTTCTGTGCTGTTTCTCTCTCTCCCTGTGATTAACTAAATTAACAATTGCAAGTGACACTTTTAGTCTGGCAGGGTATTGTAAAATTCTGGCTCAGAAAAAAAAGTGAAATGACTGTTTTGCAGTTTATTTTTATTTATTTTTACTTGAACAACACTTCAAAATCAGATCAGATCTATAAATAGAAAACTCTTTGCAACTAGTTGGAAGTCAAATTAATACTAAGCAATGATAGGAATAAAGTAAAACAAAATACTTGTCCCTTCATATAAGAGAAGAAATATTTTAAAATCAGAGTAATGCTAAAATAGAGGTTAACAGTTAGCCTGTTGTTCTTTTGCCAGTTCGTTGAAAGAGCTATCCAATTAGTGTATCCATACCTGCCCTAAACTCACTGCACCTGATTTTCTTATTGTCCTTCAAGTATGTATCCAGTTGCTTTTGCAAAGGATGTATTGAATTTCTGTCCATCACTTTCTCAAGCAGTTCCTTCCCAAATCATAACAGTGCTATTTTGGAAAACACAACTCACTTACTTTTACATTTTTAGGACTGTTCTGCAATTATATTCCACCTCCCCCACAGAATAAATCTACAATTTTACTCCCAAGTGAGAAATCCACTCTGCTGGCATATGCTAGCCGATTTCTTCCGCTGTCTTTGCGGGAGTAAGTAAATTAAAGCATATGTTATTATTGTGCACTTCTCCCAGACCCCACCTGCCTGTACCTGAAGGGTGCACGTATCCAGTTTCATTTCCAAGACCTTGTTCGCTTCATCAAGACGCCCTCTCTCAGCTTCCAACTCTTCAATCTTCTGCCTGCAACAAAGTAGAATTGAGAATCATGTCTATACGTCCATATGTTTTATTTTGGTAGCCATCATCCCAAATGTTAATTAATATTGGAGCCAATAATAACATATGCTTTAATTTACTTACTCCCGCAAAGACAGTGGAAGAAATCGGCTAGCATATGCCAGCAGAGTGGATTTCTCACTTGGCAGTTAAATTGTAGATTTATTCTGTGGGGGAAGGTGGGATATAATTTCAGAAGTTCTAAAAATGTAAACATAAATGTAAAAATGTAAATATATATATATATCATGTCTGACGAATGGCAGGCAAATCATGTCTGACGAATCTTATAGAATTTTTCGAGGATGTAACTAGTAGAGTGGATAAGGGCGAACCAGTCGATGTGTTATATCTGGACTTTCAGAAGGCCTTCGACAAGGTCCCACATAGGAGATTGGTGTACAAACTTAAAGCACACGGTATTGAGGGTTCAGTGTTGAGGTGGATAGAAAATTGGTTGGCGGACAGGAAGCAAAGAGTAGGAATAAACGGGTCCTTTTCGGAATGGCAGACAGTGACTAGTGGGGTACCGCAAGGCTCAGTGCTGGGACCCCAGTTATTTACAGTGTATATTAATGATTTGGACGAGGGAATTGAATGCAACATCTCTAAGTTTGCGGATGACACGAAGCTGGGTGGCAGTGTTAGCTGCGAGGAGGATGCTAGGAGGCTGCAGAGTGACTTGGATAGATTAGGCGAGTGGGCAAATGCATGGCAGATGCAATATAATGTGGATAAATGTGAGGTTATCCACTTTGGCGGCAAGAACAGGAAAGCAGAGTATTACCTGAATGGTGACCGATTGGGAGAAGGGGAGATGCAACGTGACCTGGGTGTCATGGTGCACCAGTCATTGAAAGCAAGCATGCAGGTGCAGCAGGCAGTGAAGAAAGCGAATGGTATGTTGGCATTCATAGCAAGAGGATTTGAGTTTAGGAGCAGGGAGGTTCTGCTGCAGTTGTACAGGGCCTTGGTGAGACCGCACCTGGAGTATTGTGTGCAGTTTTGGTCTCCTAACCTGAGGAAAGACGTTCTTGCCTTAGAGGGAGTACAGAGAAGGTTCACCAGATTGATCACTGGGATGGCGGGACTTACATATGAGGAAAGACTAGATAGACTGGGCTTGTACTCGCTGGAATTTAGAAGACTGAGGGGGGATCTTATAAAAACATATAAAATTCTTAAGGGGTTGGAGAGGCTAGATGCGGGAAAATTGTTCCCGATGTTGGGGGAGTCCAGAACCAGGGGTCACAGCTTAAGGATAAGGGGGAAGTCTTTTAGGACCGAGATGAGAAAACATTTCTTCACACAGAGAGTGGTGAGTCTGTGGAATTCTCTGCCACAGAAGGTAGTTGAGGCCAGTTCATTGGCTATATTTAAGAGGGAGTTAGATGTGGCCCTTTTTGCTAAAGGGATCAGGGGGTATGGAGAGAAGGCAGGTACAGGCTACTGAGCTGAATGATCAGCCATGATCATATTGAATGGCGGTGCAGGCTCGAAGGGCCGAATGGCCTACTCCTGCACCTATTTTCTATGTTTCTATGTTTCTATATATGTGTGTGTGTGTGTGTGTGTGTGTGTGAAGGAGACAGTTAATTTAGTGCAGGTGCGGAAGATATCTATACAAATACCAGAATGATTTGCAAATTTTAATTTTAAAAAGGAGATGCAGAATAGAGCTTAGGAACGTCCCATATCTACTTCCGTCAAGATTCTAATATTAAGCCATGATAGCACACCATTTATTGTATATGTACCTCTGATGAAAGAAAAAAATATATTTATTGCAAGTCACCTCTAACCACAATCACAGTTAACTGCTTGACAACTGAATACCACTGAACAGACTTTGAGTAGCTTATCTCCGTAGCCTGCTAAGTGGTGGTCATTTTGGTTCAACTGACAGCACTTCCATTTCATATCATATTCCAAGGCTGCGCAGTCAACATAAATATCTTAGTGGCGTCCCCACAAAGTGCAACGTCTTAAAATACACTAAATTTCGAAGTATTGAAAATGAGAAATCAAGTGGTTTACACAGATATCAAAAACCTCAATGCAATATTCAAATAAGCATAGTTCTATTGATATACTCTAGTCTGCATCCGTACCTCATTAATATCTGTCATTAACCATATTGTGTGTCATTCACAGAAACTGTAAATACGATTAGCATTAGGCCATGGAGCCCTTTAGCTCCATACTACCATTTAACAGAATTATAGTTGAGCATCCATTTCAGAATATTGTTCTCACATCCTTCCTGTTGCTCTTGAATCATTTTGCATTAAGAAATATATGTACCTCCTTTGAGAATATTCAATAACTCAGCCTCCACTGCCTTCTTGTAGAAAATGCCATAGGTGAACCACTCTCTGGGTAAAGACATTGCACCTGATCTCTTTTCCGAATGGTATAGCCCATTTCCTGGGACTGGGACCCTCTAGCCATTAGGTACTTCCTCTCTGTATATCGTTTACTTTAGTTTTAGTTTATTGTCATGTGTATTGAGATAGTGAAAAGCTTTTTGTTGCGTGCTAATCAGTCAGCGAAAAGCCAATACATGGTTACAATTGAGCTGTTCGCAGTGGACAGATACATGATAAAAGGAATAACGTTTAGTGCAAGATAAACTCCAGTAAAGTTCATTTAAAGATAGTCCGAGGGTCTCCAATGAGGTAGATAGTAGCTCAGGACTGCTCTCTAGTTGTTGATAGGATGGCTCAGTTGTCTGATAACAGCTGGGAAGAAACTGTCCCTGAAGCTGGAGGTATGCATTTTCACTCTTCTGTACCTCTTGCCTTTTAGGAGAGGGGAGAAGAGGGTGAGACTCGTCCTCGATTATGCTGGTAATCTTGCTGAGGCAGCATGAAGTGTACTGTAGATGGAGTCGGTGGATGGGAGGTTGGTTTGTGTTTATCACACTGGGCTGCGTCCACAATTCTCCCCTATTTCTTGTGGTCTTGGATGTTGATGTTCCCAAACAATGCTGTGTTGCGTCTCGGTAAAATGCGTTCTATTGAGCATTGAGAGTTGTTGGGGACATGCAAACTTCCTGAGCCTTCTAAGGAAGTAGAGGTGTAGGTGTACTTTCTGGGCCATTGCTTTGATATGGCTAGTCCAGGACAAGTCGCTGGTGATATTTATGCCTAGGAACTTGAAACATGTAACCATCTCTACTTCAGCACTGTCTATATGTATTGGAGTATGTATTGGAGCTTCCTGAAGTCGATCGCTATCTCCTTTGCCTTGCTGACATTGGGCGGCACAGTGACGCAGCAGTAGAGTTGCTGCCTTACAGCGAATGCAGCGCCGGAGACCCGGGTTCAATCCCGACTACGAGTGCTGTCTGTACGGAGTTTGTACGTTCTCCCCGTGACCTGCATGGGTTTTCTCCGAGATCTTCAGTTTCCTCCCACACTCCAAAGACATACAGGTATGGAGCTTAATTGGCTTGTTAAATGTAAAAATTGTCCCTAGAAGGGTATAGGATAGTGTGAATGGGCGGGGATCATTGGTCGGCGCGAACCCAGTGGGCCGAAAGGGCCTGTTTCCGCGCTGTATCTCCAAAACTAAAAACTAAAGAAAGGTTGTTGTCTTGACATGAGGTCACAAGGTTCTCAATCACCTTACTGTACTCTGTCCCGTCATTATTTGATATCCAGTCCTTGTGTCGTCGGCAAATTTGTAAATTGAACTGGATTTGTACTTGGTGGGACAGTTGTGAGTGCATAAAGAGTAAAGGAGGAGGCTGAGAACGCATCATCGTGGAGCACCAGTGTTAAGGGTTATCGTAGAGGATAATTTGTCCCCAATCCTCAATGATTGGGGTCTATTGGTCAGAAGTCGAGGATCCAGTTTCAAAGATGAGTGTTGACTCCATTTTCCACGAGTTTGGCTTGGAAGGGATAATGGTATTAAAAGCAGTGATACATTCTATGAACAGGTCTGACGTAGGTGTCTCTCTTATCCGGGTGTTCCAGGGATGAGTATAGGGGCAAGGAGATGGCATCAGCCATGGAATTATGGTGGTGGTAGGCGAACTGCAGTGGGTCAAGGTTGTTTAGTAGACTGGATTTCTTGGTACTGGTTCCTCCTGCTTCAGTTTGCGAACTTGAAGATGGAATTTGCAATGTGTCCAGCTACACAGTTGTGAGTCTTGAGTGAGTAGAGCAGGGGCCTGAGCACACAGCCTTGAGGTGCTCCCATACTGATGATTATTGAAGAATAAGTATTTTTGCCAATTCGAACAGACTGTGGTCTGTTGATGAGGAAGTCGAGGATCTAGTTGCAGAGGGATGCACAGAGACCCAGTTCCTTGAGCTTGGTAACCAGTTTGCAGGGGATGATGGCATTGAACACTGGTAGTCTATAAACAATAGCCTGACGTATGTGTTTTTATTGTGCAAGTGGTCCAGTGTAGAGTGGAGAGCCAATGAGATGGCATCCTCCATTGGCCTGTTGTGGCGGTAGGCAAATTGTAATGGGTCGAGGTTCTTGTTGAGGTAGGAGTTGATATGCTTCATAACCAACCTCCCAAAGCACTTCATGTACAGGCTGATCGCGGGTCGGCGCAGACTCAGTGGGCCGAAGGGCCTGTTTCCACACTGTGTCTCTAAAGTAAAGTTTAAAATTTTAAAGTTAAAATAAAAGCATGCTTCACTGTTGTAACTCACTGAAGTGGCACCTTGTACCATTGAAATATTTGTAAATAAGAATAAATGTTATTTCATACAACCAGAGAAAGTTTAATATACAGACTTTGGACAAACATAAATAGTCAGTCAATACTTTGTTAACATTCTGTATTATACTAAACCTGGATCAACATTAGTAATACAAATGCAAAAATATGCCAAACCACAGAGAGCTTCCAGTTTCTAACTTGAAAGCCAATGGTCATATTTTATTCTCTGAATTGCCAGATGCTGTCCACTGAACTGTTCATCAAGTGACTTAGAAGAATCTCCTCTGGAAGCTGTCACATCTTTCAACTATTGGCAAAATAAACTCCAGACGCAAGTGCCTTCAGGGGAAACTCATTGTGACAGACAATGACAAATGTTTCAGTTCTGCAGCCAAGTAAATAACACTGATAAGGACTTGACAGCCATGATCGCCTAACCTTGAAGACATATTTAGTATATTAGACAGCAATATGCATCCACTCAAAAGAGGTGAAAACAGTTCATAAATACATAGATAGCTTCATATGCATCCATGGATGGATAAAATTAATAGTATGGGAAGGAAAACAAGGGTGTGAATAGTACATAGGCCACCAAAGTATTGCTTCTCGATGACAAAGTATAAATATCAAGTAGTGTAAGAAAATAACTGCAGATGCTGGTACAAATCGAAGGTATTTATTCACAAAATGCTGGAGTAACTCAGCAGGTCAGGCAGCATCTCAGGAGAGAATGAATGGGTGACGTCACCCATTCCTTCTCTCCTGAGATGCTTCCTGACCTGCTGAGTTACTCCAGCAGAAAGTATAGAGGTTCACCTGCACCTCCTCCAACCTCATCTATTGCATCCGCTGCTCCAGATGTCAACTTATTTACATCGGCGAAACCAAGCGCAGGCTCGGTGATCGCTTCGCTCAACACCCGCGCTCGGTCCGCGTTGGCCAAACTGGTCTCCCGGTGGCTGAGCACTTCAACTCCCCCTCCCATTCCCAGTCTGACCTTTCTGTCATGGGCTTCCTCCAGTGCCATAGTGAGGCCCACCGGAAATTGGAGGAACAGAACCTCATATTTCGCCAGGGTAGCTTGCAGCCCAGTGGTATGAACATCGACTTCTCCAACTTTAGATAGTTCCTCTGTCCCTCTCTTCCCCCTTCCCCTCATCCTTCCCAGATCTCCCTCTATCTTCCTGTCTCCACCTATATCCTTCCTTTGTCCCGCCCCCCTGACATCAGTCTGAAGAAGGGTCTCGACCCGAAACGTCACCCATTCCTTCTCTCCTGAGATGCTGCCTGACCTGCTGAGTTACTCCAGCATTTTGTGTATAAATATCAAAGTCATTTAAAGGAATTTGCGATTATCAGAGGTGATCTTAATCTGCAAATCAGTAGGACAAATTAAACTGGTAAAGATACTATGGAAGGCAAATTAATGTGGTGCATCACAGATTTCTCAGAGCAGTAGGTTACAGAATCTATCCAAAAACAGAATAGAAACAAGGAACTGCAGAAACTGTGTTTTTTTTTAATATGTAAAGCTCTGGAGTAAATCAGCATGTCAGGCAGCATCTGTGAAGAACATGGACAGGTGGCTGAATTTTTCCAGCTTTCTCCCCCCACCCCCTCCCTACAATCAGTCTGAAAAAGGGTCCTAACCCACAAGGTTACGTATCCATGTTCACCACAGATGATGCCTAGTTCGCTGAGTTACTCCAGCAGTGAGAGAAGTTTAATCAGCCAGTTCAGTCGAGGTTCTTGTTGAGGTAGTCCAGACTGGCAATATTGCTCTTACGTAAGGATTTATTTGAAATGCTACATTTTGCAGGGAATTCTGTGCAGAACATTAGGGTCAGAACATCTAGAAGGTTATTAGCTCAATATCGCGTAGCGATAGAAAGTATTCGGTGTGGAGTACAAGGCTTTAATCTAATTTTGAGGTCTGAAATGACAAAATGCTGCTCTAGATTCCCACACTTTGATGACATAATTTGAAGAAATTACCTTCTGATAATCACTCATGGATACATTGTGCTTGAGAGTGGGCACCATAGAGTTCATGGGACTCTGGTTTGGTGCCAATATACCATGTTTATTAATGTGTGATGGTATACTTAGAATTGATGATGATATTTAATTGCTACAGAATCATTGGAGGTTATTATTGTAAAGGTTTTATATATTACTAAAACTCTCATCTTATCTGTTTGTGTGTTTCTTTCTTTCTTTGGTTGATTGTGCGTACCCGAAATACAGCCAAAACGGTAACAATTTCTGGCCCATCTTACTCACCCATTGGCCTGCGGTTCAAATGGTTTTCATATTTTAAAAGTTATTCACTTTTTAAACTTTAAAAAATCACTTTTTAAACTTTAATAAATCTCTTTTCTACTTGCCCTGCTCATCAGCCGCACCTGCGCAGTAATACCTCCGTGTTCGACGTCACAATAAGAACCCAAAGTGTCCACGCCTGCACAGTTGGGCCATGTTACATAGAAACATAGAAACATAGAAAATAGGTGCAGGAGTAGGCCATTCGGCCCTTCGAGCCTGCACTGCCATTCAATATGATCATGGCTGATCATCCAACTCAGTATCCCGTACCTGCCTTCTCTCCATACCCCCTGATCCCTTTAGCCTCAAGGGCCACATCTAACTCCCTCTTAAATATAGCCAATGAACTGGCCTCAACTACCTTCTGTGGCAGAGAATTCCACAGATTCACCACTCTCTGTGTGAAAAAAAACTTTCTCATCTCGGTCCTAAAAGACTTCCTCCTTATCCTTAAACTGTGACCCCTTGTTCTGGACTTCCCCAACATCGGGAACAATCTTCCTGCATCTAGCCTGTCCAACCCCTTAAGAATTTTGTAAGTTTCTATAAGATCCCCCCTCAAACTTCTAAATTCCAGCGAGTACAAACCGAGTCTATCCAGTCTTTCTTCATATGAAAGTCCTGCCATCCCAGGAATCAATCTGGTGAACCTTCTCTGTACTCCCTCTATGGCAAGAATGTCTTTCCTCAGATTAGGAGACCAAAACTGTACACAATACTCCAGGTGTGGTCTCACCAATGCCCTGTACAACTGCAGCAGAACCTCCCTGCTCCTATACTCAAATCCCCTCGCTATGAATGCCAACATACAATTCGCTTTCTTCACTGCCTGCTGCACCTCCATGCCTACTTTCAATGACTGGTGTACCACGACACCCAGGTCTCGTTGCATCTCCCCTTCTCCTAATCGGCCACGATTCAGGTAATAGTCTGCTTTCTTGTTCTTGCCACCAAAGTGGATAACCTCACATTTATCCACATTATACTGCATCTGCCATGCATTTGCCCACTCACCTAACCTATCCAAGTCACGTTGCAGCCTCCTAGCATCCTCCTCACAGCTAACACTGCCCCCCAGCTTCGTGTCATCCGCAAACTTGGAGATGTTGCATTCAATTCCCTTGTCCAAATCATTTATATTGTAAATAGCTGGGGTCCCAGCACTGAGCCTTGCGGTACCACACTAGTCACTGCCTGCCAAAAAGGACTCTTTGCTTCCTGTCTGCCAGCCAGTTCTCTATCCACATCAATACTGAACTCACAATACCGTGTGCTTTAAGTTTGCATACTAATCTCTTATGTGGGACCTTGTCGAAAGCCTTCAGGAAGTCCAGATATAACACATCCACTGGTTCTCCCTTATCCACTCTACTAGTTACATCCTCGAAAAATTCTATAAGATTCGTCAGACATGATTTACCTTTCATAAATCCATGCTGACTTGTCCAATGATTTCACCACTTTCCAAATGTGCTGCTATCCCATCTTTAATAACTGACTCTAATACTTATGTAAGATGGCTGCCGGATCCGCGCGTACGCTCAAAGCACGCTGATTGTCCGCCGGGGCTTCTTCCCGCTCAAAACAATGGCGGTCGCCGTTGAGCTATCGCTGCAGGAGAGGTTTGCACCCAACAGGTCCTCGAGTCGCTCTTTACGCCACGATGGCTGCCCGGGGCCAGGGTGAGTGGCTCCCTCTCCCCTTACCTCACCCCCCTCGTCCACACCCGGCCCCGGGGGAGAGTCCCCGGCCAGCAACGGGTCCACGGGTCGTCAGTTGGGGGAGGGTTGCCAGGCCCGCAGGAGAGGTTTGGACGGAGGGTTGCTGGGCCTGCGGGAGAGGTTTGGACCCAATGGGTCCACGCCTGTCAAGTATGATTTAAATATTATGCAAGCACGTATCACCAGATTCAAGAGCAGCTTCTTCCCCGTTGATATCAGGCCTCTTGAATGTCGTCTCTTATGCTAAGGATTAATTCCATATCTTCCAATCTACCTTGTTGAGACTTTTTGCACTTTTTTTTTATCTGCACCTTCTCTGGAGCTGTTACACCATATTCTGCACTCTGTTCATTTTCTCTTTACCACTCGTGCATGGGATGATTTATCTAGAGAGCATGCTGAACAAAAGTTTTTTCTACTGTATCCCTGTTCACATGGCAAGAATAAACTAATACCAATGTAAGTGCAACGCCTTGGTAGTGATGCGACAAATCAAAAGCAATGCTAGTTTGTCATTGGACTGTAATGCTACAAACTGCATAATATATCATAATTACAAGGGGTCATAAAATGGACTTTAATAAATTTGAAATAGAATAATTTACCAAGAGTATGTTAGAATTTGGGCTACTATCAACTGGATTGACTAAGACAAACATAATACAGGAAAAAACAAGATTTACATAACGGAGGAAGTAATTAGAGGCTGGAAAAATAGACTCCTGTGCAGTATGAGGATCTGTTGTCTAAAATGACCTGTGCGTGCTGCAGTTTCTATGCAGACATTGATTTATGGTGATGCAGCCAAGGGAAGTAAGAATGCTGACAACAAAGTCATTGAATAATGCATACTTTTGAAGGATATTCTCGAATTCTTTCTTTCAGTGTGATCATTTAATTTGGGAGTCATATCTCAGCTATAAACTCCTTTGTGTTTTAACATAACATTAAAAAATCGCAAAAGTACAGTACTGGAATAACTCAGCGGGTCAGGCAGCATCTCTGGAGAAAATGGATAGATGACATTTTAGGTCAGGACAGACCTCCCAACATTTGATTTTACAAATTCATAATTTTTACACCGACATACTCCACCTTGGAGCAGCAGCTTGTGGGAGAGAACCCCACAGTGACTGAGCGCGTCCTATCAGTGGCAGGGGCCTGAAGAAAGCGCTGTCCCCAGGGACTACAAAGTGAACCAGAATATGCGTTGGGTGAGGAAGGGCTCGCTGGTGCAGACCAGCGTCATCGTTATAAGGTAAAACAACACAAAGTGCTGGAGCAACTCAGCAGACTGAATCAGTCTGAAGAAGGGTCCCAACGTCACCTATCCATGTTCTCCAGATGCTGCCTGACCCGCTGAGTTACTCCAGCACTTTGTGCCCTTTTGTGTATTAACCGTCATTTGCCGTTCTTTGTTTCAACTACATACAATGATAATACCTTACTCAGTTATAACGGCCAATCAGCAACGACGGACACCATTGCCCCCCATGGTCCATTATAACTAGGGTTTACTGTACTTTATACTCTACCATCCAAAGTCATCAATGTACATAAAACAGGTTGAACCGATTTTCTGGCACCCTCGGTTCCAGAGCCATTCTGGATTATCCGGTTTTCTGTACCAACAGAAGCCACGTGATAATGAAATGACAATACACCCCTGGCCCGCTAATGACCTCCATCCCTTCTCCAAAGCACCATGGAATGCCAGAAATGTAAATAAAATAAATATAAAATGTAAACTGAATGTGAATGAAATGACTTGCCAACCCATCTCCATTTCTGTGTTATACTACTCAATGACCCTAACAACTCGTATCCAGATTCCTATCAAACTCCAGGTGAAAACATTTTTCTTCACATCTCCTCTAAATATTTTACCCCTTACCCAAAGCTATGCTCTCTAGCTTTAACACATCCACCAAGACAAAAAATTTCCACCAATCTCTACTTTAATACTTTTATCTGGTCTCTAATCCGTCTCTGATTTCCACCTCTGCAAGGAAAACTAACTCAGACTCTCCGGTCTTTCATGCTAGCTTTCAAGCTGCTTCAGAAAAGCAGCAAACATAATCAAAGACTTGTCCTGCTTATTCCTTCTTCTCCCTGTTCTTGACCAGCAGACTGTTTAGAAGCTTGAAAGCACGCACAACCAGACTCAGGACAGCTTCTTCCCCTCCGTTATCAGGCTTCTGCAGTCCTTCCATAAGTTAGGGTACTGTCCGATTGACCTCTACCACATTGCAGACATTGGACTTTGTCCATCGAACTGATACGCTACAGTGCTGAGAGCAATATTCTGCACTCTGAATCTTCCCCTTTACTCTATTGCAAGTATGACCTGATTGTATTTATGTATGGTTCATCTGATCTGCTTGGATAGCATGCAAAACAAAGCTTTCCACTGCACCTCGCTACACGTGATAATAATAAACCAAAACGTAAACTTCTGAAACAAAAAAGCAGAATAGGATTTGATGTTGTTTCAGCCTGCAACATTGGCTTTTGCCTCTACGCTGCCTCCACAATCAACGCTGCCTCCACAATCAACCTTGGCAGCATGTTCCAGGCATCCACCACCTCCTGTGTAAAATAACTTGCCCTGCACAGCTCCTTTAAACTTTGCCCCTCTCATCTTAAAGAACCATCCTCTGGTCTTTGTCATTTCTACCCAGGTAAAAATGTTTTGACAGTCTACCCTGTTTTTATCTTTCCTCATAAACACTTCATCCACAGCAATATCCTGGTGATCCTCGTTTACACCCTCTCTGGTGCAATGATTTGGCTGCAATTCTCCAGGAAGAACATTATTGTAGCCTGGCCAATGTTTTATAAATGTGTGCCCAAACTTCCCTGCTCTTACACTCAATGCCCCAACTAAAAGAGTGAAGTATCTCATACCTTCTTCACCATGACTCCACTTACGCTGCCACCTTCAGGGATCCTTTGATTTGAACACCAAGGTCCCCTGTTGCTCAATTTTTGAGGGGGTCCTAACATTCATTGCGCCTGTCCTACCCTGATTAGTCCTCCTAAGGTGCAACATTCAATTCCAGTTGCCATTGCTTGCCGTTCTACTTGCTCTTTTACCTTCTCCATTATCAATCTGGACATAATAACTTTCTCAATTGGGCTGTGTCAGTTTGGACTGAATCTAACAAATCAAGGAACATTTCCTGAACACATTTCAAAAATGTCTCCCTTTCATCACCATATGCTCCAATCAACACTGGAATAGGTGATGCCCCCCAAGCCCACCCCAATATTACCATTCTACAGTTCTAGTGAATATCTGGAATTCTGCGCAGATCTGCTTCTCTATCTCCCTCACAGAAATGAGGCAGCCTCACTTGCTTCTTAACTCAAACCACTAGATTCCACCATTTGGCCTGCCATGGCATCCATTTACCAGCATTTCATCTTTAAACAACGCTGTCAACATACCATTCTGAATGCTTTCTATCTGAGTGCATCATGCTCAATCCTGGTATTTGTTGAGCATTTCCAAACTTAACACTTCATTAGAAACCCATATAGGTATTTCTAGCTGCAACTCTCCAGCCTTATTACCTTATATTTTGCATTGAAATGCATGCGCTGTTAACCAACATTTATTTTTCTCAGTAGTCTCCCACCATTACAAAATCCAAGTAAAAAAATCCCACAAAGTGCTGGAGTAACAGTGGATGGGGCAGCATCTCTGGAGAACATGAATAGATGATGTTTCCGGTCAGGGCCCTTCTTCAGACTGATCTTGGTTGGAGGGGGATGGGGGGAAGGTGGAAGAGAAGTGGGGACAGGACAAAGCCTGGCAAATGATAGTTGGGGGGGTGTGGGGGGAGGGGTGGTTGATTGGCAAAGGGTTGGACAAAGGCCAGAGACGATCAGTCAAAAAGTGTGAGATAAAGGTAGAAGAGGCAGAATTGTGAAGCCAGAGGAATAAACATAGGTGGAAGAGGATAGGGTAAAGGGAGAAACAAGTGTGAATCCACGTGGGGCACAGGGAAGAGAGGGCAGTCCAAAATGGCGGGTGAGAAGGAGTGGGTGGGTTGTTTTTAGGTGTGTTACCTGAAATTGGAGAGTTCAATGTAAGGTACAAAAGTGGAACATGAGATACTGTTCCTCCTGGTTGATCATGACCTCACTCTATCAGTAAGAGAATGGGAAGGGGAGTTAAAATGATGAGTGACTGGAAATCCAGGGGATAGTACCTGGGCCGGAGTTGGTTTCGGTGGGAAAGAACAAGTGAACCAAGAAATTGCAGAGGGAGCGGTCTCTGTAGAAGTCAGAAGGGATGGGAATGAGAAGATGTGACTGTTGGTGGGATCATGTTGAGGTGGCAGAAATGGTGGAAAATGGATGCAGAGGCTGGTGGGGTGAAATGTGAAGACAAGGGAAACTCCATCCTTGTTCCATCTGGGGGGAGGAGGAGCGAGAGCAGATCTACGGGAAACAGCGGATACGTGGGTGAGGGTTCTAACTATGACAGCAGGAGGGAAACCACATTTACTAAAGATCTCAAATGACCTAAAATAGAAAGCCTCATCCATGGAGCAGATGCGGTGGATGCGAGAAATTGAGAGAAGGGCAAGAGGCAAGGTGAGAGGAAGCATAGTCCAAATAATTGTGGGACTAGGTGGGTTTGTCGTAGGTTTCAGTCGATAGTCTGTCCTCTGTGGTGGAGAGAGAGAGATCAAGAATGGGAAGAAAGATGTCAAATATGGTCTATGAATTTGAGGGCAGGGTGGAGGATAGTGATAAAATGAATTAAATCAATGAGTTCTCCATGGGTGCAGAAGGAAACACGATGCTGTCATCGATGTAGCGGAGAACATTGTGGGATGGTGCCAGCATTTGTTTGGAATAAGACTTCGAAGTAACAAACAAAAATGTTAGGCATAGCTGGGACCTATGCAAGTGCTCATGGTCATACCTTTTCCTTGAAGAACGTGAGAGGAGTCAAAAGAGAAGTTATTGAGGGTGAGAACAAATTTCTCCAGGAGGAGGAAGAAAGTGTTAGTAGAGGGAAACTGATTTGGTCTCTGTTCAAGGAAGAACCAGAGAGCCTTGTGACCTTCTTGGTGGCGGATGAAGTTCAAGGAAGAACCAGAGGGCCTTTTCTTGGCATAAATGCAGGGGGGGTTTGGCCAGTGTACTAAGTGACAACAATTCAAAATGATTCATTGGAAGCATGTAATATGGTCAATTCACCATTGTAGAATCCTTAAATGATTTGTGAAAGCTTGTGATCGCGCACAGTTTAAAAAAAATTCACAGCACAATATACATTTTCCATCACCTCAATACTCTTATGAATAGCTGGATTTAGTCCTTCTTCTGCATGTTGATTTCGTAACTAGTCCTATGCTGCCACCTGCATCATCAAAGAATTTAACTCGAGTTGAAAAATAAACCTAATTCATATAACAAGATAAATAATAAAAGGTTCATAGAAACGTATAATTGTTGGACATTCAATCATACCATGATCGTCTTACTCAGCAACTTTAGCATTCATGAGCTAATGACCTGTAGTCAAGAACTGTTTCCAGCAAAAACACAGGACCTTTGCAATTTACGACAATTAAACTGTAACCTCTGAAGGATGATTCATTGTCCTCTATCCAGACAAGAGGCTGAATGATATCGTGTTTGTGAATGCAAAGTAAGAAACATCAACTTCCAAGGGACTTTTATCACATGTAGCTTTGTAAATATTTCAACTTTGAATCAAGGTAAAATTTCAAATGTTATCTCAACTACAAAGCTATAACATTATGCAAATTAAATCATTATTGAATTGGAGGCCGTTAACAACAACAATGCTTAGATTTCTGTATACCTCTCCTGTGGCAGTCTCTCAGCATTGAGGATCACTTCACAGGTTATATGGGTTCCAAGGTGACTAATAGATTTAACAAGGGAAGCATGACTCTTCCACAAACAGGCCAGGTGATTGATGGGATGGGCCTTTAGGTAGTTTGTGAGATGGTGCACCATTTCTACTATTTTATGCAAGGTTTCGATGTGTTACCAATACATGGCCTCAAAATTCACAATTCTATCTTGTTTGTTCCTTCTCCACTGGAAGCATGGTATGCTGAGATATGCCAAGTGATATGCCAAGAATCAATATACACAAGTCCTCTACCGATTTTCTGGTACCCTTGGATCTAGAGCCTTTCGGGGTTATCCGTTTTGCCGGACAACAGAGGTCACAACCTCCGAGAGTAGTCAAACGATACCGGAAAGGGCCACCTAGGCCGCCAAGGAGCCGAGATACTGGCCCATCAGCCTCATAGGTTGGCTATGGGGATGGAGCTGCCATCTCCGGCCAGGCCAGAGTTTCAGAGCCCAAGATGCAGGGGGTAAATTCGACCCGCCGAACAGCCTCAGAAGTCCCGATGAGGTAGAGAGGTTTGCATGATACAGCCACCTTTAGTTAGCCTGCACCCTTTGTGCAGATCTCAATGGCCAACCTCTTATTTTGGGACTGTAGTTCCAGACCCACTAACCAAGAATAAGATAATGTCTGCATCCATCCTGTCAAAACCCTAAGACATGTACATTTTAATGAGAGAGGGGATGGCAAGGTGGTGGCAGAGCGTGGCAACTCTTTGCGTGCCAACTAAGTGTAACTAGGGCGTCAGTGCTGGGATCTGGACTTTATAGAGGAGATTAATGTTGGCGCAACTAACCCACCAGCATGGTTGGAGGGTTTTGCAGAGATAGTGATAATGGTATTTTGGTGCCTTCAGTACATATTCAAGTCACAGATAACCTGCCGGAATATTCTCTGTGCCGGGTGGATCTTGATATTCAAACACTATTTTCCTCAATCATTCAAAGACGATGTTGGTGCTTTTTAGGGATTGGCAATTTCATTTTCATTGCCAGCCTTCACTGGCTTCCAGGAATGTTCACTGCACTCCCTTCAATTGCGAGTACATCCTTCCTTAGTTCACAAGACTTGGAAGCTTCTTTAGGTATGTTAAGAGAAAAAGATTAGTAAAGACAAATGTGGGTCCCTTGAAGGCCGAAACAGGTGAAATTATTATGGTTAACAAGGAAATGGCAAAAGAGTTGTACAGGTACTTCGGATCTGTCTTCATAAAGGCAGACACAATCTCCCAGATGTATTAGAGGACAGAGGATATAGGGAGACAGAGGAACTGAAAGAAAATTGCATTAAGCAAGAAATAGTAATGGGTAGACTGATGGGACTGAAGGCTGATAAATCTCCAGGGCCTGAAAGTCTACATCACAGGGTACTCAAGGAGGTGGCTCTAGAAACCGTGGACGCATTGGTGATCATTTTCCAATGTTCTATAGATTCAGGATCAGTTCCTGTGGATTGGAGGGTAGCTAATGTTATCCCACTATTCAAGAAAGGAGCGAGAGAGAAAAGGGGGAATTATAGACCAGTTCACCTGAAGATGCTGGAGTCAATTATAAAGCGGCAATAATGCACATTTGGATAGCAGTAAAAGGATTGGTCCAAGTCAGCATGGATTTATGAAGGGGAAATTCTGCCTGACTAATCTTCTGAAATTTTTTGAGGATGTGACAAGTAAAATGGACGAAGGAGAGCCAGTGGATGTAGTGTACCTAGACTTTCAGAAAGCCTAAGGTACCATACAGGAGGTTGGTGAGCAAAATTAGAGCACTGGAGAAATTAGAGCATTAGAGCAAAGAGTTGGAATAAACGGGTCCTTTTCAAAATGGCAGGAAGTGGCGAGTGGAGTGCCGTAAGGTTCGGTGCTGGGGCCCACAACTATTTACAATATATATTAATGATTTGGATGATGGAATTAGAACTAACACTAGCATGTTTGCAGATGACACAAAGCTGGGTGGCATTGTGAACTGCGAAGAGGATGTTAGGAGGTTGCAGGGTGACTTGGACAGGTTGAGTGAATGGGCAGATGCATGGCAGATGCAGTATAACGTAGATAAATGTGAGGTTATCCACTTTGGCAGCAAAAACAAAGAGGCAGATTATTATCTCAATGGTGTCAGATTAGGTAAAGGGGAAGTGCAACGAGACCTGGGTGTCATACACCAGTCACTGAAAGTAAGCGTGCAGGTACAGCAGCCAGTGAAGAAAGTTAATGGCATGTTGGCTTTCATAACAAGAGGATTTGAGTTTAGGAGTAAAGAGGTCCTGCTGCAGTTGTATCAGGCCCTGATGAGACCACATCTGGAGTATTGTGTGCAGTTTTGGTCTCCTAATTTGAGGAAGGACATCCTTGCTATTGAGGCAGCGCAGCGTAGGTTCATGAGGTTAATCTCCGGGATGGAGGGACTGTCATATGAGGAAAGACTGGAAATACTGGGCTTGTATTCACTGGAGTTTAGAAGGATGAGAGGGAATCTTATAGAGACGAATAAAATTATAAAAGGACTAGACAAGGTAGATGCAGGAAAAATGTTCACAATGTTGGGGGAATCCAGAACCAGGGGCCACAGTCTAAGAATAAAGGGGAGGCCATTTAAAACTGAAGTGAGAAGAAACTTTTTCACCCAGACAGTTGTGAATTTGTGGAATTCTCTGCCACAGAAGACAGTGGAGGCCAATTCACTGGATGAATTTAAAAGAGAGTTGGATAGTTTCTCATTCTCTAAGATGATCTTCTTTTTGAATAGTTATGGACATTCATCCTTTGATAACCTTTTTTGTACTATGTCTATATTTATTTGTGTTTTAGATTCTACTTTCTATTACCTGCTAGTCTATCCTCGCTCATCACCCATCAGAGATGTCACCTGACCCGCTGAGCTATTCCAGCTCTTTGAGGGGGCTAATGGAATCAAGGGATATGGGGAGAAGGCAGGCACAGGTTACTGATTGTGGAGGATCAGCCATGATCACAATGAATGGCTAGCTCGAAGGGCCAAATGGCCTCCTCCTGCACCTATTTACTATGTTTCTAAGACCTAATCTGTACACAATATCCATAAGCAGTCTGACAAGGCCACTACCTTGTTTTTTTCCCCCTCTCTCTTTCCTGTGCATATTCCCCACCCCAATGCTTACTTACCTATTTCTCCCATTGTCCAACCTCAGTCACACTACCTTTTTCACTCATTCGTATGCTCATCTCCCATCCCCAAGTCCCACATTCAAAATTATTCCTATTACCTTGTACTCTCATTTTGTTTGATAATCGTCCGTGTGGTGTCTCAGGGTCTGCCTCCCGAAACTCCAAATACACATTAGCGGCCGCTTCCTTATCTATGCTGCTACTTGCAACATCAAAAATTCCAGCAATTTGTAAACATGATAAACATTTCATAGACCCATACTGACTCTGCCTAATCCTGTTATTATTTTTAAGCGCCTTGTTACCTTTTTCTTAATAATAGATTTCAACATATTCCCCATCACCAATGTCGACTAATTGGTCAGTGCTTCCCTGTTTTCCCTCTTCCTTAAATAGCTACATCTATTTGCTACTTTCCAGTTTGAATTTTTTAAAATGACAACCAGTGCATCCACGATCTCATTAGCTATCTTGTTCAAAACTCTAGGGTGCAAGTCATCAGGTCCTGGGGATTTATTGCTTTTCAGTCCTAATGATTTCTTCTTCCACTCCCGACACGTTGCTTTCCATTATATCCAGGAAAACATGCTGTCTTCTTCTGTGAAGATGACTATATATTTTTTTTAAATTGTCTTCCATTTCCTTATGATTGACAATATCTTCTCTTATTTGAGTCTCCAGGATAGTCTCATTAGCTTACTGATCTATTCGTTTTTACATCGCCATAGAAGCATTCTCAACCTGTGTTTGTGAACTCATCATCCACCTCTCGTATTCCGCATTGCTTTTCTTATTAATGCATTTCCTCTCCTTTGCTGAATTCAGTTTATTACTCTTCCGTGAGCATCATATATCTTTCCCTTTATTTCTCTTTATAACTACAGTAGACTGTTGATTTTTGCCTTTTGAGAAAATATGTTAATCGTAAACTATAAATTAATTTCAATGTTAGTCTTTGCTTGTTTACTGTCTTTACTTCTTAGTTTCTGAAACTAAACTAGCATGCTTCACACTTTTGTAGTTTGCTTAATTTAGATTTATGATTTTGATTTCAGATCAAAGTAAATCAATTTCAGTATTTATAAAAAAAACTATCTTAATATTGTCATTTTTCACAAAGCCCCCTTAACGATCAAATTACTGACTTTTGCATTGCATTGCATTCCACAAAATCTAAAAAAGGTATTCTATAATAATCTTCTGAATTTGTTCAGAATTGTTCAGCACTCTTGTTCAGTATTTTGGTCCATAAATCAATCCTTATGCACTCAATGAATTTGTCCTCCGCACTATTACTGCAAATTTTGCTTTCCAATCTATTTGTAGATTACATGTAATTATTGTACAAAAACTTGACATGTACCTCTAACTTCATGTTTTATACGATGATCTGCAGGATTTGGGATCTATGTACAACTCTGAGCAATGTCTTCTGCCCCTTGTCATTTCTTGGCTCCACAAAAAATACTTAATTTTCATAAATGCATTCTGAAATCCTTCTCATCTGAATTTATCCCATTCATTTCTACCAGGGCTAACCCCCTCCTTTTCCATTTTGACTTTTTCTTCAAAAAGACAAATTCTCATTCCAGATTGTTTTGAAAACACAAGTCTGTAATGGCTTTTGGATCATACATATTTTTAGTTCTATTTATACGATCAGGAAAATAAGACACTTTTCCCGATCAAAATCAGTTCAAACCATTGAGGCAGAATTACTGAAGCTGAACACTCAGAAGAGTTCCAGTAATGAAAACAAATTTATAGCTGAGTACATGAGAAAGGAAAGAGAAACACTGCCCTGTAACTGAAACTGTTATATACAAGAAGATCTCCAACTTTTACTTGCCAAAAGTGAGGCATTTGTCAAATTTGAGCTAGATGCGATCTGAAGGAGGGTACCAATAAAGGTCATCCAGTTCTAACTGGAAAACAGGTGGCAAGTGCTCAGTTATCCTATCATAGCTCAACTTAATAAGAACTAATGACAGGGAAAATATAATAGGAAAGGACAGGAGCACCAGTTACTGGAGAGGCATCATCAGTTATGCATTAGTTCGAAAGTTAGAAACAAAAATGCCTACATTTGGTGAATTTTTAAATTAGACATTACAAGAACTGGTCGAGTACGGTCAATACCAAGAAATTGTGATTACGTCCTGACAGCTTCTGCTACCTTTTTTGTCATCTACATCTTTAATGGTCTCAGTTTATTCTATCTAATGTTGGTGCTTATTAACCATGTCATGTTACTCCATTGCAAAACTGCAATGCATTCATTATCTTCGTTCATAAAATACTGAATACATTTTAATTTATTTGCAATGACTTCATTCTTTAGTGCGTCTCTACCGCATCTGCTTCCGAGCTGAAGTTTTCCACACAAGGACGAGATGCCCTCGTTCTTCAGTGAACATGGTTTTCCCCTCTTCTGTCTTAGATGGGTCCCTCACTCTTGTTTGCTCTGTGTCTCTCAGTTCTGCTCTCGCTGCCGCTCTCCCCCCCCACCAGACGCAACAAGGGCAGAGTTCCCTTGGTTCTCATCTTTCATCTCACCAGCCTTCGCATCCAACATATCATTCTCCGACATTTCCATCACCAGTGTGATCCCAACACCAATCACATCTTCCCATCTCCACCCCTTTCTGCCTTCCACAGAGAGCGCTACCTCCGTAAATTACTCATCCCTTCCCATGCAAACCACCCCCTTCCCAAGGACTTTTCCCTTCAACTGCAGGAGATGAATGAATGAATGAATGAATGAATGAATGAATGAATATCTGTCCTTATACCTCCTCCCTCGACTCCATCCATGGACCCCGTTAGTCCTTCCAGGTGAGACAGAGGTTCACATGCACCTCCTCTAACCTCATCTACTGCAACGGGTGTACCCGACGTGGGCTCCTGTACATTGGCGAGACCAAGAGTAGACTCGTTGACCATTTCACTAAACACTTACGCTCGGTCCGCCAAGGCCTCATGGATCTCCTTGTTGCTAGCCATTTTAACTCCCCTTACTTTTTTATCTTGGGCCTCCTCCAATGCCAGAGTGAGGCCACACGCAAATGTGAGACAAAGTGGAGGCTTGCGATGAATAAACTTATGCAAGGCCTACAAATGAGGAACAGTAAAACTTTATCTTTAAACAAAGAACAGTTACTGGATAGGGTTCTGAGGGATATGATATCCATGCATTTGGAAAGATAGAGGTTGATTAGGAACAGACAGAGTGATTTTGTGCATTTGAGATCTGTTTCATGAATTTGATTGAGTTTTTTTGAGGAAGTAATCGAAAGGTTGATGATGGCAGCACCATAGATGGAAGTCTATATGGACTTCAGAAAGGCTTTTGATAAGGTTCCCCATGGTAGGCTGCTCTGAAAGGTTAGATCACATTAAGTTGGAAAGCGTGCAAATACTTACGAGGCTGAGGCCAGGGCCTGAGCTACAGTATAAGGAGAGGCGAGGCAGGCTAGGACTTCATTTCTCGTAGCAAAAAAAGCTGAGTGGTAATCTTAAAGAGGTGTATAAAATCATGAAGGGAACAGATGGGTGAATGCACAGAGTAAAACACGAAGTGCTTGATGCAGTCTTTTTCCCAGGAGAAGGTAATCAAGAAGTCGATCAGCCATGATCACAATGAATGGCGGTGCTGGTTCAAAGGGCCGAATGGCCTCCTTCTGCACCTATTTTCTATGTTTCTAAGAACTAGAAGGCATAGGTTTAAGGTGAGAGTGTAAAGATTTAAAAAGAACCCGAGTGTAACTTTTTCATAGAGGGTTGTGGGTATATGGAACGAGATGCCAGAAGAAGTAGTTGAGACAGGTAGAATAATGACATTTAAAAAACATTTGGACAGGTAGATGGATGGGAAAGGTTTAGAGGGATATGGGCCAAACATGTGCAAATGGGACATTTTGGTTGGTTTGGATGAGTTGGGCAGAGGAGTATGTTTCTGTGTTGCATGATTCTAAGTCAAGAAACTATGAGACTTGGATTTAAAGTAAGTGGAAGAAGATGCAGAAAAGCATGAGTTAATGTTTTTTACCAAGAGTGGTGAGTATCTTGAACTCTGCTTGAATCGCTGCTGCACAAATTCTCAATACTTGGAGTTCTACCACCTGAGGCAATGGACTGAACTGAGAGGTGGGAAGTGGAAATACTTTACTTCGCTTGGTGTGGATATTATATCTGAATGGGCACATATAAAAAAATTCAATGCATCCATAAAACATCTCCTTAATTTTAAAGGCCTCTGTTGATACGCACCTCAGACTTTCTCATCCTGAAAAAGAACCCACCCTATATATACACACAGTCCATGAGACTGGGACAGAGCCTGTCACACAATAATTTAATTACTTAATAAGTAAATCAACAATATTCATTAAACAAAAAAGCTTGGGTATACTGTATTTACACATTTGATTGATCTCCACATAATATCAAAAGCAAACAAATTTCTCCTAGGCCATTACAAAATAGTAGTTACTCCATGAAAAAAAATGGAAGAGCATGGATGTCACTCATTCTATAATTATTGCCTGGTACTGCTCATAATAATTCAAGGATGGTCTAACTAAATTATTTACCTGTAACATAATTTTTAGTTTGTTTGATATAAAGGCCAGAATTTCATACAGTAGTGCTGGTCAACAAGTATATATGTGTCTAGAACTAACACATATTACCTTTGTTTTTTTGTTTCCCATTGTTTATTTTCCATTCTCACCCCTAGGGTTTCACACTTACCTCAGCTACCCTCATCCTCATTATATATCCATATAGTTCTAATTGTCCTATTTTAGATTGTCATAAAATCATACGGCAGAGAAACAGGCCCTCCTGCCCACCACTGAAGAAGATAACCAAAAGCTCAGTTGAAGAAAAAGATTTTAAGGACAAAACTAAAAGGAATTTGAAGGTCAGAGGAATTAGGGAAGACATTCCAGAAGTTAGGGTTTTGGGAACTCAAGGAAAGGCCGTAAATGAAGGAGAGATTCAATTTGGGGGATGGTTAAGAAGTCTGACGTGGAACTGACCTCTTCAGGTATTGCAGGGATGGAGGAGACGAGAGATTGGAAAAATAAATCAATGGGAAGAGGGTTGAAAACATGATAAATTTAAAATCAATGGACTGCTTAATCAAAAATCAATGCCTGTTGGTGGGCACAGGATCAATGGGTGCACGCAGATTTGGAGTTAGAAAAAAATACAGCCTTACAGTGTGTCAAAATAAGGGACCATGGCTGGAGTGTTTTGGAATTATCAAGTTGAAATGTAATAAATGTACAAACGAGGGTTTTATCAGTAAATGAGCCAGGTCAGTGTCAGTTGCAACAATATTCCATAATGGGCCACATCCTCTCCTCCCCAACCCTTTCCACCTTCCACAAAGACCACTCTCTCTTTGACTTTCTGGTCCACTCATCCCTCAACACCCACCTCTCCCTGATCCCTGGCAATTTCCCATGTGACTGCAGGAGGCACAACACTTGCAAACACAACACAACACTCTATGGGTGTCAGCAGTTATGGGGAGAAGGTAGGAGAATGGGGTTAGGAGGGAGAGATAGATCAGCCATGATTGAATGGCAGAGTGGACTTGGGCCAAATGGCCTAATTCTGCTCCTATCACTCATGATCTTATGAGCTTGCTCCTACAGTTTCTTCCTCACCCCCAACCAGAGACCTTCCAGGTTACGCGCTCCTCCTCCAACCTTGTTACTGAATTCGGTCCTCACGACGTGGTCTCCTCTACATTGGTGAGACCAAGCTCAGATCAGAAAACTGATTTGCAGAGCTATCTGGACTCTATCTAAATGACCATCTGAGCTCTAGGTTACATGTCATTTCAACCCCCTTCCCACTCCCACATTGACCAGTCCATCTCAGTTTTCTTCAATGCCAGGGCAAGGCCCAAAAGCCTGAGGAACAACACTTTACATTCTGTCCATAACCCAATTGTATAAATACGGAATTTTCTAATTTCATCAAATCTTCATCTCATATATTGCCTTCCCCACCTTCTCCTGTCCCACTGATCCACTTCCAGTCCTCCCATTTTGCTCCATTTCCCGTTCCCTTCCACCAGCCCCCGTTCCTGTCCCTCTCTCCTGGATCCATCTATTGACTGCTCACACATCACACCCTCCCCATCCCTCCCTCACCCAGCCACACAGTTTTGATTTGATCTGCCTTTGACCTCTGAATGAATGGTTCCTATGACACCCTTCCTACCGATCAGATTCCACCACTGGTAGCCTTGTGTTCCTGCCTATCACCTTCTTAGCTGTCTCTATTTTCACCTTCCCTAACGTGGCTCCATCTCCCTCCACCGATCATCAACCTGCCTCTGTCTCCAAACTCTATCCCTACTCCTCCCATAACTGGCTCCATATGCCCATCCCTCTTCAGCCTATTCATCACCCTCTGCCCCTGTCCTCTTTATATTGGCTATCTTCCCTTTCTGCATCAGGACTGGTTTCAACCCAAAACCTTGACAATTCCTTTTCACACGGAGATGAATTGAGCCAGTGGCTAATCAATAGATTTTGCAATAAGATTAGCAACAATGGCTTTGGTCTACCCAGTATTTACTTGAGAGGAAATTTTGCCTCATCTGGTGTGAGACATTGGATAAACAATCTGTCAGTTAGAAGTTAGTACGGGGCATCAGAAGAACTGGGTTAGGTAGAAAGTGAGATCGGAAAATGACAAGTTTTCATGATGTTACATAAAACCCATGTATTGCCATATCTTTGTTAAAATTCACAACTGGCTATCTTTACAGTGAGCATCTTTATTGCAATGAACTAAACTGTCATTAGAAAGTTCATTGTTCTTTTTTATTGAGGATGCTGTCCTGTTATCCTACCTCAGCACATTCCCCTCATCATTGGTGATGCTCTTGTCAATTTGAGCA